>NW_022111368.1:13322-44862 GCF_000313985.2 Echinops telfairi
ACCAGTTTCCCCAGGGGAGGAAGCTGGGGCCGTCTGCTTCCTTCAAAATGACACTCTTGGAAGCACGCGGGCAGGGCTATTCATCTTGTAGTGTCTATATGTGTCTGAATCGACTGTACAACAAAGAATTTACATTAGTGTGTTGGCATGGGGTGTGCATTTCTGTGATAAAAAACAATTTAGGTGAACAATAAATGATAAAGCATGGCTTCTGCTTTTCTTGAAAATATTTTCCGTCTTTAAATATTAATTTTATTACATTACCTTATTTGTATATTTTTAAATAAAATTGCAATCTTATATGTAATTAATAGCATTAGTAACTGATTTTCTTACTGGAGATATTTTATTAAATAATTTTATGAAATCATTACTAATAATTATTCATTGGACTGCTAGCTTCAAGGTCAGTAGCTCAGAGCCACTAGCCACTTTGTGGGAGAAAGATGGGGCTTTCTACTCCCTTAAAGAGGTACAGTCTCAGAAACCCCCTGGGGGCATTTCTACCCTGTCCGACAGGGTCACTTCGAGGCAGGATTGAATAGCCTTGATGGCAGTGAGGGTGAGGGCTTCATTAAATTACACAGATATCAGTAGTCATTCCTTGGACCTTTGTGATTTGGGGAACTTTAAATCAAATCACTCATCAGCCTGATTCTTGTGAAAAGCCCATTGCACAGTACAGGAGGTTGTGTATTTCCAGCATTTTATACATACTGTATCTTACTTCCTTAGTTCCGCCATAAGGAAAATGCCACACATAGTGGGCTTTAAAGATCAGACATCTATTTGCTCACTGTCTGGAGGCTTGAAGTTCAAATGCGTGTCTGATAGCCAGAATAAGCTCTCTCTCTGTTGTGCTAACGGACAAATTTTGTCTGTTTCAACTTCTGTGCTCTGAGCATTACTTGCCGTTTCTTGCCTGCTTGTGGATGTATTTTCACTTGGTGTTTGCCTTCCCAATGGCGAGTCTCTTTGTGTCTGTTTCCATTTTAGATGAAGCACCAATCGGATGAGATTGGATTTAGGTCTCACCCAACTCTGATCTGATTTCATTAACATAACAAAAGAAAGCCCTGCCTTCCAGACAGACGCATTCTTAGCTACTGGGCTGAGGGCCTCAGCCTATCTGTAGTTTGGAAAATTCAGTTCAATTCATAACATCCAGAGTCAAGATTCCCTCCAGCTCTTTTCTTTCCATGAATCTGTAACCCAGAACTGGACTTGCTGTCACCATTTTTCCGTCATTGTCTCAAACAGAGAATAAGAAATAAATTCTTGATTTTATAAAAGGCAGTACATTATCATTTATAAACTCAATTGCATACAATCCTATTACGCAAGTCACATATTAGTGTGGGAGAGCTCACTGTTCGGAAAAGTCCGCTGGCTCTCCCACAGTGACGCTGTTTCTTACACTTGACTGCAGTCCTCAGCATCTTGCCATGCTCCCTAACCCTTTCTCCCACCTCCCTCGGAAGGCCCCCACTCCATTTCTCTTCATTTTAGCCATTTCTGCTGTCTTACTTTTAGAATCCTGCTTTCTCGATTGTAAGTCCTTGGTAATGTATTTCACTAAACAAAGATAGCTTCTTTGTGAGAAGAACCAATGTGACAATGATTAAAATTACACTCCTTTATACTCAAGTGTGTGTGTGTGTGTGTGTGTGTGTGTATTTAAATAGCAATACATTTTCATTTCAAATTTGAGACTATTCTAAACACCTTGAATTTCTCCCATTCTATAAAGAGACAGATTCCAATTACAATTATGATGCTCCCAGTCATGATATATAGTTTTTATTGAAGATGTTTGCCCTGCTTCCCCTGTGCATGAACAACAAAAACAAAAGCAATGCTGGAAGCACACCAAGTTGTTTGTGAAGTGCACTTTCACTAGGGCCCATTCCCTATATCTTAAACTTTTGTCCTGCATTTTCCCTGCAGGAAGAGAAACATGCTGCGCTGGCAACTGATCCATTGGTAGCAGGCCTGCCAGGGAAAAGACGCCTAAGTCTTTGCAGGGTTACACAAAGGTTTAAAGAATAAGCAAATGATCTTTTATTCCTCTCTATAATTCTATACAGACACTTGCATCTAACCTTGCAGCAGCTTTCCAAAAACAACTTTGCCAATTTTGAGTGGGTACATAAATTATGTTCCTGTATGTACTTATTATATAAAATTTGAACTAATTAAATGCAAATATAAAGCAAACTTTAAAGGAGCTTCGAGGTAACTTGAGGCCTTGAACACAACAGAGAATGAGCTTTGGAACAAGATGCTTCTTCTCCTCTTGCAAATGCATCTTTTCATCAGACCTCACCTAGCTGTGGCACCCATTGTCTGTTCGGGCTTCTGGATTTCACTCTATAGCACTAGATAATTATAATATGTAGAAATGGTAGCTATAGAAATAGAGACAGAACAAGGTATTTTAACTCACTGTGGGCCACTAAGGAATGGGTACTGCCTCAAATTCCCACCTTACGTTAATTGAATTAAATCACAATATATGCTACCTAGCTGATAAAGGTTAGGCTCTAGAAATAACATAACTGAAATATTTTGTATATTTATTAAACTCTTATGACAATGACCATCACAACTTTAGAAGATATGATCTAGAGCGGAGGTGTTCAGTCTCACAACTCTTTTATAAACCCTAGGAGGTTTGACTGCCCAGATCAGGAGGAGACCCAAAGGGAATTTTAGAGAACTAATTGACTGCAGTAGGGACTCAGCTTGGGATTTAAAGGTAAGTTAAATATATTTTGGATTTCACTTGGAGCACAATGACTAAATGGCCTTTTTCCTTTCTTTGAAACTATTCCTGTTACTTTGTCTAAATCCCCACCCCACCCCAAACATTTTTATGGTATCAAGAATGTCTGTTTGGAAAGACTTATGAAATATTTCAATCTAAGACATTAGGTAGGAGGAAAATCTAGATTTTTCTCCCACATAAATCTTATACACCTTACATCATTTTCCCTCTATTATATGTGTCACATAGACTGCATATGACATATATATATATACACACACACACACACACATCATTCTTGGTGATTACAGGCAGGCTAGTTAACTACATTGTATCATTTAAAATGTGATTTCTGATGAATTATGCAGTAGAGGCAGAGCTCTCAAACAAAGCAGATATTTATGATTGTTTTCACGATGTACTTTAGTGAGGCTCATCAAGTGACTCAGAGTCCATATTCAAATTCAGGGATTACCATCTCTTAGCTGATGGACACGAACATCCCTGTTCTTCCTCAAAAGCAGGTTGGACCAACTTACACATTAAAAAAGGCATACTTTCACTGGTTCAATGGGAAACTAATAATAAAGACAATAAACTCTCTTCTAAGTTGAGAGATCTGAAGGAATGGCAGGAGTCATTTGGGGCTCCTTAAAAGTTTAAAAGCGCCGAAGCTACTTGAAATGGTCTATCTGGAGCTCATCCAGATTTGTAACTAATAACACAGTCCTGGCAACACAACATAGGCCTCCGGTGATTATCAGCTGTGACTAATACCCCTAGCCACCTAAAAGAACAATGGTACTTTTTTGTTTTTTCATCACATGGTGAAGAAGCAATATTGGCACACTTTTTATTTGTGACTCAGAGATAAATTCTCAGAGCACTGATCAGGAAAGGAATTCCATGTGGATGGTAAAGCTTCCTCTACCACCAGTGGGAGCTCTTCGCCTAATTGTTTTCCAGAGTTATGATATCCTACAATGAATTTCAGCTTGATAACCGTCATTGGAACAGACCTGCGCAGTACGCAGTGCCTGTGTGTGCGTGTGTACATGTGTGTGAGCGTGTGCCTGTGTGTGTTTGCCCTTATGGTTAACAAACCAGAAGAACGTTTTAGAAGACAATGCTGCCAATAGAAGAGCAAGGGCAATGATAATTACTACGTAATTATCCAATTATATTACAGGGTAAATTAAAGTAGCCCTACCCCCCCCACCCCAACCAAACTTTCTTCCCAAGGTCAAAACTAAGTGTCCTTACAGGTTAGAACAATTCTTCAACCTGAGGTCACTCAAGACCTCCCATGCTTCTCATAAAATGCCCTTCTCCTTCACTGGATGTTCGTTCTCTTTTTATTTTACTCTCTTCTAGTCAAACGGGCTGAAGAAAAGTTCACCTATTTGAACCTGGCATGCAAACAAGAGATCAAGACTTTTTTTCAGTCTGGACCAATGGGAATATAAAAATAAATAAAATGATTTTTAAAACCAAAAGAGAATACAGGAAGGAAAGGGTAGTGATTAAGACTATATAAAAAGAAAGATCTTAAAAATTAACATGAAAGGGTTTTAAAGAGATACAATGGTTTTGTTGCATTTGACTTCAGGAGTGTGATCATTGTATTGCAGCAACTGATTTTACTGAAGTCATACTGGGTGTGTGTACAGAGGCTAGGAAGATGTTGGTTTTAATAGGGGTGGAGCTGGATCACTTCTGACTCATCAACCTAGTTTATGAGCCTCACCTGTGAATACAACAATTATTCAATAAAATCACCTGGATTAATACACAGCTGCCAAAGTGTGGGCTCCAAAGTGGAAGGAAGAAAGGTTGCCGGCAATCACTGTCAAAAACATTTGCCTCTCCTACCTTCCGGGAAAATCAGCCTCGGTCGACTTGAGAGTTGTGGGGCGTTGTCACTTCACATGGATGTAGAAAAGGCAAGAGGAGAGGTCTGCCACTCACGTAAGAGAGAAAGACAGAGGTTGCTGTCGTGTGACAAAGGTTATTAAAGGAACCGATCTGCTATCCTGAATCACCGAAGGCTTTGTTGGCCCAGTTCGCATGCACTTCCAGAAGAAGCAGTGAAAAGGAGGTGAGAAACTCAGGATTTGGGGCTAGACTTTGATGCACATGAACTATGCTTCATCGCTCACTTGACAGATAAACAGGTAATATTGGGAAAACAATAAAAAATGAAGCTGCTGAGAAAATGTTCTCTGAACTCTAGTTACACCTCAGTTTACCTGATTTCAAGTCACTCTTAGAAAACGATGAGAGCTCGGAGAATTTGCAAGAGAACCCTAAGAAAGCAGCTGGACTGCAGCAAGATGAGAATTCAATAAGAGAACCCCTTCTTCATAAGTAATACCTATCAAGAACAATACATATCATGAACTTTTATAGACTTTTCTTAATGATACTTTTTTTTTCAAAACAAAAGGATTGTGTAGTCACCACTAAGATCGTGTATTTTTTGTTTGTTTATTTTTCAGGACCTGAGAAGAGATAAGATTACATTTTAGTTGAACAGAGGACAAAGGAAAACAGTAAACAGAGATAATTAAAAGCCATTCAATTACTGTACTTTTTTCCAAAATAGCATGTCTTTATAAATAATATGCATGTGCGCACGTGCACGCACACACACAAACACACACACATCAGGCAGTGATTGTGAAATTATGTTAAAAAGAAAAAAGGGCAAATAGTGCTCATGCATGTAGCTGCCTGTCTTCTGAAACGTGCAGAAGTGAATTTCAGCCTTATTCACCTGCATTTAGGAGTCTAAAACTATTTGGTAGCACACCAGTAAATGAAAAATAAAATACAAATCTTATGCATTGACTCTGGGGCAGTCTGTGCCCAGCCTTGTGGTGGATCTAGGCTCAGCTATGTTATGCCAGAGTTGGGTGGAGGTCAAGTAGAGAGCTGCTGCACTTGGGCCTCAAGGAGCCCAGGCATGGACTAGTCTCCCGGCAGGTGATGCTATTTCTACGTGAAGTTGGAGAGCAGAGTGGTGCAGGTATGGCACACAACACACTGCCTTGCCCCCTTGGTCCCCAGGTGGCCAGTCAGATCCATCAAAGCCAAATAAAGAACAACAGCAACAAAAACCCTCTCTGAGCCCCTGTCTGGAAGGATAGAAAGCTGGGTGAAATGAGGGTGGCTTCAAAATGATAATCTCACTTGCCTGAGCAGCCTCCCCTGGCTGCCTTGCCATCCTGGGATCAGCCACGCTGGTACTTCCTTCCTGCTTTGGGGCAATGCATTTGCAGAGCAGGAAAGAATTCTACCTGAGGAGAGGTTGCTTTAGAAACTGGGCAAAAGGCTTGTGAGGAGTTGGATGCTGGAAACCAAGCCCTTTCATCCTCAGATACCAAGAGAAGATTTAACATGAACTCTGGCGGACAAGGAAAAACAGAAAATAAAACTTGAGGGCAGCAACATGTAAAAATCATCAAACAAACATAGGGGGTTGCATGATACACAGTATAACTTTGCATATATGTGTAATGTGCACATTCTTTGCATAAATCAGTGGTACTCTTCGTTTGGGTATATGCCCACAAGAACCACTTCTATGATAAGAAATCTAGACATGAAACACAGACCCAGATGTTGCTATAAAGGAATTTTTGCAGAGGTAAAGTTGCCAACCATGTGATTTCAAGATACGTACATTAACTGGAACTGGGTGACCCTGCCTAACCCAAACAGATAAGCCCTTTGCAATATTCTTCAGCTGGTTGGGGAGGTCAGAGAGATTGGAAGCATGAGGACTATTTTATGTGAATGGTTCTGCCATTGCCAGATTGTGAGAGGGTCACATGAGAAAGAATGAAGTTGCTCTCCAGCAATGCAGGTCTACTGAGTGACAAGCAGCAGCCCACGGGGACATCAAGGTTCTGGATTCGCCCAAGAAAAGGAATGAGACTGGGAGAGGGCTGACCTAGATGTTACCTATGAGACCCTTAACAGAGACTCAGGTTCACCATCCTGGACTCTGACCAACAACACTGCAGATCATAAGATGTTGCTTTTGACACTACGTTTGTGGTAATTTGCTACTACACTTCAATTAAGGAATACAATAGAAAGAAGAAAGGAAAACAGAGGAATTTAGCAAGGGATGTAGTGCTGCTACTTCTTCCTCCACAAAAACAGCTCTGTAGTCTGTCTTTTGATTCCTAGCCTATCCCCTAGGATAGATTCTGATCTATGGGCCCCTTCAACTTCCCACATCATAACCTGAAGAGTTCCCAAGGGATTATTGTGGACCATTGCAGCCCTGTCTCTTCATCGGGTTGTCCTTGGACAGAGTTCACCTTTTAAAGACATTTTCCTACAGTTAGAGGTAAATTATATTTATGCACTTCAATTCATAAAGAGAAATAGAAACGATTTTGTAATATCACCACATAATTTTATAATTATGTTTCAATTCCCAAATAATAAAGAGAAATATAAACGATTTTGTAATATCACCACATAATTTTATAATTATGTTTCAATTCCCAAATAATGGAGGTACGGAAATTTCTTTTGAAGTGAAAAATCTTACTATTGTAGTGTGTATACATGTATGTTTTTTTTACTTAAATGATCATTTTAAAATGTCCTTTTGACTTCGGGTTATATAATTGAAATTAGTGTACCTGTTTTAAGTATCAGGGCATTAAAGAAACTTTTCATAATATCATGTTCACCCTTGTAGATCAGTGAAAGATTTTTTTTTAACAATATCTATACAATGTCTTCCAAAGAATCCCCAGTTTTTCAGCCCCACCCCTATAGAGTAAATAAATAGTCTCATTATTACGATAACGAGACACGTCAAGGGGATTTCCCAAGGACATCAAAAGCTGCACTTCATTGTAGTAGCTTCCTGCTATGTTCTCCAAGTCCACGTTTGTGTCATAGGTAGGCAAGACATACCTAAAGCCTTTAGTGCAGGAAGAAAGCTAGAGCCTGACAAGAAATAGCCATTCTTTGCATCTTTTTCTTATTGGACATTGTTTATGCTTATATTTTCCTTTTTATTTCCAGCCCACATCCTGAATCTAGTTACTATGAAGTAAAAATTTTAAAAGTCCTTTTGTATTTCCTTGTCAATAGTATGTCGGTGTTGGCAGAAATTCTAAAGCTGAAACACTTAAGAGAGCAGCAGGAACTGAACTTACAAATTACGTTTAAAAAGTGGAGAACTGAGCCATCGCTGCGTGAGCTCTCTGTCTGCTGCGTACTTTACGTCTGTCTCTTTCGCTCCCTTTTGTAGGTACTAAAAATACTCAGAACAGATCGACTATGACTATGAATAAAGAAATAGACATGGGAAACATACTGCTAGGTTTTGAAAGAGAAAAAAAACTTCCAGAGAAAAGAAAACCAAGAGATATTTTAATAAATTGTGAATTGCTCTTTATCACCATAGTCTATGCTGAAATTTTATAATGCAGTCTTCTAAGTCAGTTGCATAGCTAATGATTCTAGACAAAGAAAGCATTTGAACCCTTTGCCTCTCATCCCTCTATCCTTTGTTTATATACATATATATGTATATTTATATACATAACTTACATATATATTTATGTAAGTTACTCAGAAGTTTGAATTGATAGAAGGAGAAAAGCATGGTATATTATGAGGCTCTATCTCCATTGGTACCTCAGCTTGTTACTTTTTAAAAGTCTATTAATATTATATAAATGATGGTCAAAATGCTAGCCCCTTAAAATTTATCTTAAAACTTCATCACTTTCCTTACATTTGTATTATAGTAAATGAATTATTAAAAGCACTTGGAAATTTCCACCAAAAGTACACCTATGTCATGCAGATTTGAAAAAGGAAATTTGTACATTTTATTATTAAATCTTAAGGTAGGCGGTGGGTGCAATTTCCCGAAATGCCTAACTTGACTCCCCCAGAGTAGCTTCTGCAATGAGAAAAGTGACTCAATCTAAGGATGAACTGCTCTTGCTCATTCTGTCTGAGAGCAGAGAGCTTTGATTAGGAAGCATCAGTGAATAGAAGGGCCTTAACACCATGTCTTGTTAAGAAAAGTCTTTACATAATTTCTCAACCAAATAGGGAAACAAGTAGCCTTTGAAATTGGGGTTGGATTATTATAAAACCACTATAGATATATTTATTCAGAATCACAAACTGATAATCTATGTAAAGAAGGGAACCAGTATTTATTTATTACTGTTACTATGTCAGGCACATAATGCATTGAACAAATCTCATGCAGGAAACCTCTCTAAGTTGTGAAAAAGCAGAGATGTCACTCTGAGGCCTAAGCTGTGCCCGATCCAAGCCTTGGAATTATAAATCACTGCATATACATTTGAGATATGGACAACGAATAAAGAAGACAGAAAAAACAGACACATATGAATCACAGTGTTGGCAAAGAAAATGGAATAGATCCTGGCTATCAGAGGAATGAACAAATATGTGTTGGAAGAAGTAGAGCTAGAAAGCTCCTCATAAAGGAGGTTAAGACTTCTTCTCTTACCTACTTTGATTATATTATCAATAGATTCTAGTTCATAGAGAAGGGTGCCATGCTTGGGAAAGCAGAGGGCCAGCAACAAATTACGAAGACTCTCATGGAAATGACACAAGGGCTGCAAGACTAGGTTCAAATTCAGCAATGATTGTGAGGCAAGCACAAAACTAAGCAGCATTCTACCATGCATATCATGATGAGTTAGAACCAAGTCACCTGCACCGAACTAAAACATTTCTGGCACAGTGCTACCTTGTTTAGATAGCTCAGCTATCCTATTTTATTTTCGGAGTGGAAGCTGCTGCCACTATTTGGGAGACCACACTGAGGAGGGGGGAGAGATATAGAACCTTAAAATATATTATTAATATATAATAAATCAGTACATATATATTTACAATGGATATAAGATAAATATTACCTCTTCAGAAATAAATCTCATCTCTGGCCACCCTCCAGAAGTAGCCATATTTTTTTGAATGGGTCCTTATACACAAAATGATGATGCACTAGGTTTCTTTCTGAGACTAATCTTTTTGTATTATATTTCCATATTACACTTCTTTCAAAAGATAGAGGCATATATTCTTCATCTTTCTCTAACATCATTTTATCCTTATGAGTAATTACAGGTATACCTGTAGTTCCTCTGGTCAGATAATTTATGCCTTAAATTCACCCTTGCCTATGCCCATGAACCTAACATTGCTTATCTCTTATACTTTCATTTTTCTGTGGTGTAAATTCACCAACACAGAAGCCGTGATATGATGGAGATTCAAATACTAAGGTATTTCCAAGTATATGCTTCAGAAATTTATAATTACACAAATAAAAATGTTTATTATTTATTTATTTTCATTGTGGTGGTCGTGGTAGTGGTGATGGCTTAGTTTGTCTAATGTGACATACATTTGCCTCTAGTAAGAACCTAAATTTACTGTGATTTAGTAGTATTGCTAAATATACTGTCAGGTTTGTTATGCAACAATCTTTAGCCTCTTGGAAATTTGACCAATGACTACTGATTTGACTCAGGCTGTCAAATAAAGATCATGGTACTTTTAGCAAAGGGCCAAAAATTATTTCAACTTTTTCTTCTGGCAATATTCAAGAACCTATGGATAGCAGTTTTAGGACAATTTTTGTTCAACCACATGCTAGCTTACTTTCAGGACTGTTATGGATTGAATTGTGTACTTTCAAACTATGGGCTTTAACTTTGATCCTTGTGAGTGTCATCCTATTTGGGAATTGGGTTGTCAATAGTGTATTAATGACTCAGTGTAGGTAGAGCCAAAATAACGGACACTGGCTGGTTTAGGATGAATAGAAACCCTATGTAGGGTCTCCAACATGAAAATCTTTGCAGGATCCGACAGCCTCACCTTTCTCCCATAGAACATCTGATAGGCTTGAACTACCAACCTTATGTTCAATGCCTAACTGAAAGTGCTACTAGCTCTCTTTAGTTTAGGTAATGTATGTTTTAAATAAATCTCCTTTGAGATATAAAGAAAGATTAAACACGCAATCCAGGAAAGCAAAGATGGGGTATAAGATAGTTGCAAAAATACAAAAAACAAAAAAATACATGATCTCTTCAAGAAACCAAGAAAGAGATGCTGATGAGACCAGGGTGGCTCTCCAGAGCTACCACAGAGGGCAATCCTTAGCCAAGAACCACCACTGAGTGGAGAGACAGTTCTCTTTGTTAAAGACATCCATTTACTTCGGCTATTTTGGCTATTACGGCAACACTAGACAATTAAGACCGGGCATTTCTATATTCCATGTCATGGTTCCAAGTTTGTGGTTTTCCTGAGTAAGTGAATGCCTATCTCAAGTTTACACTTCTACAGCGAAAGACATTCAGGTGAATAGGTAAAAGGTGACCTATAAATTGTAAAGTGAAAAACAAGTACTGGATGCAAGGGCATTGAAATATTTTATAGTTCTTAAATTAAATGTAATTATTAAACATATAAAAGACTCAAATTTAAATTAAATCTTAATATGAAAATGCATGGTAATAAAGTTATTCAAATTGTTCACCATAATAAAAATCACAAAAGTAGACCTCACAAGAATGATATTGTCCCCGTATGTTTGGAATGAACTTGAACGTCACTAAAGACTCCAAGGCGAAGTCAAGTTTCCTTGTCCTTCAGTTTTCGGACTCAGAACAATATTTGGATCTGAGACTTAAGGAATCTGGGAAGTTTTTAAAGGTACAAATCTTTACTCTCATTTTATTTATTTAATTATTTTCGTTTTTAAAGAAACATCTTTTATGTAGTTACAGAACCCATCACAATGAGTGAAATTATAAACAATATAGCATTAAATTCCCCATAAATGTGGTTCCTTTGATAATATCCTATCCCTTACCTTACACTGACTCCGCCGTCATCTCTAGTCTCCTCACTCATGTCTTCCAAGTCTTAGCTTTTGGTGTAAAATCCACTTTCTTTTCCTTTATTTTTCCTTGTAATAATAGTGTCATTAAATATTTGTCTTTATAAGATTGACTAACTTTGCTTGGCATCATGACTGAATTTTGACAAGTGAAACATTTTCTCACCTCAACAGGAATCTCCCTATTCTTCACTTTATAAGAAGGCAATTTAAAACAATCCCATCCCTTATTAATACTCTTGCTTCATTAGCTCATAATATTCCACTTCTACTCCAACCCTTTGGTAATTAGGTTTACTGAGTTAATTTTTCATTCTCCAAATCCTTCCCATAAATACAATCTCTGAACCAATGCTTTTCCCTCCACACCATGCTATGAATATAGAGTACTCTATATCAGACACACTATTCCATTTTGATCAAGGGTACTCAATCCAGAGAAGCTACCCTGAGACCCATGCGTCTGAAGCATCTCTGCCAGCATTGGTACTCTGCCACTTACTGGTCATGTTGAATCACTTAAATAGGAATACATTTAAGCTATACCCTGGGAAGTTATTAACTTGTCTTTTAACTCTGGCATTAGCAAATATATGACCTCCTCCTTCTCCTCCTCCTTCTTCTTCTTTTTCCCTGAGCTTGATTTTGAGGGTTGAAATCCTAAATTCTGTTACACTTACCAACATGAGTTCTTGTAATGTAATTTCCCATCTTTCCAGTATCCTTTTCATCTGCATATTGTAAATTATATATTTTTGCCTCCCAAAGGTTTGGCTTTCTTAAGTGTAGATTCTGTGATATTTCATTGTAAATGTCAACACTAACCCCAGTGGTGACCTGACCCAAAACTCAATGACAACACATTAGGAAGTTGTATCTCATTCATATCAATTAATATCATTATAAGTGAAATTAGAAATATTCTTAGGTAAGCTTCTGTATTAGTCTGGGTACTTTGGAGAAACAAATCCACAGTGACTCATGTATAAGAGAGAGTTTTATGTAAAGGAAACGTGCATCATGAAAACATCCCAACCCAATGCTGCCCAAGCCCACAAGTCCAACATTAACCCATTAACCCATTAACCCAACACCAGTCCACAAAGTCCTCCACCTCACAAAACAGAGGCAATGATGCCGACTGTAGGAGGAAAGCTGAGTCAGTAAACGAATAAGCATCTCAGCACTAACAGGGGTCTCCACATGGCTGCTCCAGCACCCAGGGCTGCATCGGGATAGGTCCATGTAGCTTCTCCTTGGGGATGTCTTGTAGGATGTCAATCTTGCAAGCTGAAGCAGGGAGCTGCTAAGGCAGCTGCACCCGGTGCAGCCATCACAAAACAAGAGACACGAGAACTAGAAAGGCGAAGCTTTACCACCCATTTATCCCTCCGCCTTTCAACCAGCACCACATGTGATTATCGGCCAGGCTGGCACAATTAACTAACTCAGCTTCTACAGCATGGAAATATTTAAAGATCCCAGCAGAGTGAATCTCTATCACCTTCAGCTTGTAGCTTCCATACTAGCTCCCGTCTTCAAATATAGGGAAGGAGAGAGAGAGAGAGAAGATTGCACAAGACTTTTTAATGGGCCAATATTGAAAGTGGTTTGCATCACTTCTGCCCATATTCCATGGACAGAATACAGTCACAGGAATGTGCTTCATTATAAGAGAGTCTAGAAAATGCTGTTAAATTCTGTGTCCAAGAGGGAAATAATGACAGTGAGACACCAACAAAGCTCTATCATATTCAATCTGTGATTTCAAAAGTATTTTCACCACCATTTCCTTCCGTTTTGGTGCCCACTTGGAATACTTCCCTCCCAAAAAGCCAAATCAAACCAAACCAGCATTGCTTTTCCATTAAAATAATTTATTTTAACTCTTGTGTGCAGAATACTTCTCTACTGTCTGACATGAGTAAATAAGGGTATGAGGAACGAAAAGCAGCCAAGTTGTACTAATATATTAGAATATAATACTGGCGTATAGATAATCAAATTTCAAAAGAAACTCATAAAAATCCTAGGTATTTTAATTTAATTTTTCTACAAACTTCTTGAAGCCCTCTCTTACAATGTTTAACTTTTAAGTGATTTTTGTTCTAGTTGAATCACTTACTGAACTTCTTGTGTTTTATCTAGCACTAACATTACTCGATGTGCTGTTTATAAACTGTTCGATTCAGTTCTCCCTAATCAACATGGGGGAAGCCCTAGTGGTGCAGTGCTTGAGTGCTTGGCTGCTGTCCCAAAGGCTAGTGATTTGAAATCATCAGCTGCTTGGCGGGAGAAAGCTATAGCAGTGTGTTTCTTTAAAGATGACAGCCTTGGAAAATCCTTAGTATTGTTGTATTCTATCCTGTGGGGTTCCTATGAGTGCAAATCACCTAATGGGCAATGGGCTCATTCGTTTTTATTTTAATCTACATGAAATTGTCATATTTATTTTCCCCGTTTTTCATAGTGAATTGCCAGTTCAAAGTTTAATGATGTTCCTTTTAATTTAGGTTCCTGGGGACCTAGTATCCTAATGCGGACCTCTATAATCCATATACCTTGATGAATACAATTAAATTCCTGAAATTCACAAGGAAAGTGCATTGTTACATTTTATAATAAAGCTATCATTTAAAATGGAATCTGACCATACAAATTCCCCAAAATAAAATGTTTATCTTATAAATGTTATTTTCTAAAAATTTATTTTGGAGTACCCATTTTTTACCCAAAATTTATTTGGGAGTACTCATTTTTACCAAAAATTTATTTTGGAGTACCCATTTTATACAACATTGTGAAAATAGAAACCTTAAGTGGTATTAACTATGACATCTATTTAATACAAATCAAATTTATTATCTTATTGTGTTAACGATCTGAAAATGCTTCTTTTAAAAGTATCCACTTTCTAGTCCATCATTAGTCTTCAATGAATAGTGGTAGCCACAAGCATACCAGGAAGTTTAATTAATACTATTGAAATTTACTCACTAATGCCAAAGATGAGGAAATTGAAGATTTTTCCCAACTTCTGCAATCTGAAATTATTTAACCATGCAATGCAGATGCATTCATAATCATATGTTTTGAAATTCAAAAGAAAAAGATCAACTGTTACAAAAGGTAGCCTTGCTAATAGAAATGACGCTGTGGTTTGAATGTTAGAATTTGACATGATCCGTGACTTACTCATTGCAAATATATTTTTAAATAGCATTAATAGCAGTTATTCACTGAAGGAAATATGCAGGAATCAAAATGACTTCATCTTTAGAAAGAGATGGTGGAAAAGCTCAATATTATCAATCAGAACAAGGCTAAGGTCCAAATGCAATCCAAACTATCAATTGTTCATATGCACATTCATATTAAAGCTGAAGAAAATTAAAATAAATCCATGAAGGCCAAAATACAAGGAGGCTTCAAAAATTTCATTCAAACTGGAATTGAAAGATACTGACATTTCTACACAAACTTTTCAAGTCTCCTCATATGGCCTTCAATGTAGTCCTCTGCAATTTAGAAATCCACTCAAGAATAAATATGGCACATTAAACATTAAGGGCAGAAGATTAGACAAACTGGAATGATATCAAGGATGTTATATATGAAGAAAGCAAAAGGTCATTGACAAGACTGGAAAAAAATAAAAACCAAAATGGACATCTGAACAAACTATGAAACTTGGGCTAGAATATAGAGACACTAAAGTGAAAGACAGAAATGATGAAGAAAAAGAACTGGACAGAGACTTCAAAGGCTGACTTGAGAACATAAAGTAAAATAATAGAAGCGATATGAAAACAATAGAGTTAGGAAACTCGATGGTGCCGAGCATTTCTCAAGCTGAATAACTGAAGGCAAAATGTGAACCTTGTGTTGTAATACAGGAATTCCCAGAAGGCCATGCCCACACAGAGGCCTCGATGACTATGGCCTTTTTGACTCCACCCCTTCATTTGTGATCCTCTCAAATTGACAACAGATTATATAACCAACACAATTCATATCAGTCAAATCCTTTCCCCTGATCCACATCTCCTCAACTCCACCCCCCACCCCGCCTATTTTGTTGTTTGCTGTCCATGTATTTTACCAAGCATGACAACGTTTTCTAGAGACTAGTTCCCTCCTGATAACATGTAAAAAGTACATTAGCTGAATTCCAGCTTTCTTAATTTCCAAGGAACAAACTACCTGTACTTCTTTCAACACAGATTTGTTCTTTATTTTGAAAGTTTTGACATAGTCAATATTCTTCAACATCAAAATTCAAATGTATCGATTCATTTTTATCCCAATTTTTGTCTTCTTTGTTCATCGTTCAGCTTTTGAACACATATGCGACAATTCGGAATACCATGGCTAATGCCAGGTAAACCTTTGCCCTCCAGAGTAACATCTTTTCTTTTTTAATTCATTTTTGTTTTGTTTCTAATTTTTAAAATTTTGTTGTTGAGTATATATACACAGCAAAAATATACACAATTGAATAATCTCTACAATTGAGTGATACTGATCACATTCCTTGATTACATTGTCACCTTTTCTGAGTTCCTTTACCATTAACAAAATCTCACTGCTTTCAAAGGTTGCCATCTAGTCCTTTTGATAAATTTATTATTCTTTGGGAGTTCATGCATATATCACATCATTCTATAATTCAATCACTTCAAGCAGAATTGTACAATTACTACCAAAATCAGTTTCCAATCCCTCCACAGAGGAGTCACAGGGAGGGGATGCGTTACTCATGGTGCAGTAGAGCACCAATGGGTCACACAATATACCTCTGATCCCTTGAGGCCTCCTCTCCCCTCCTACCCACCCCCTCAACCCCCACCCCGCTATCATGGCCCCAGAACTCCTTCCCAATCTAGACAAGACGGGAGCATGTACATAGGTATAGGCAAGAGACAAAACTCACAACACATGGAACCCAGGAACAGGAATGGGAATAGGGATACCAAAAGGATAGGAGGTAGGGGGGGAGGATGGGGAGAGAGGGGGCCACCAATTGCAATGAATGGCACATAACCCCATACCCCCATCCAGGGGGAAGAACAACAGAAACCAGAGGGGAAGGGAGACAGCGGCCAGTGTGAGATTTGAACATAATCAACAATCAACAATCTATCAAGGGGCCATGAGTGTTGGAGGTGGGGAGGGTAAAAAAGAGGAGCTGATCCCAAGGACTCAATGAACGATGGAATATATGTACGAATATGTCCGATACAATTGATGTATGATTGTAACAAGAGTTGTAAGAACCCCAATAAAATGATTACAAAAAATCAGTTTCCAAACTTTATTGTTTCTTCCTGGACTCCTTGATATCATCTCCCTTTTACCACCCTCATCACAACTGTAAACCCACCCCCACCCCCACGGCACCTGAAACCCGTATTCTACTTGCTGTCCCTATAGGTTCATCAATCCTGGGTTTCATAGACTGAAAAACAGAAAAGCAGGTAACACAACCTTAGGAAGTTGACCACCAATGACAGACCATCTATGAGATATACCCTAATAGAACAAACAAAACATAAATGTCGAATACCAGATCAGGTCTGATATGCATCAGGGAGTGGGGAGGGGATCAACTGACAAAGTTTTAATTGTTCAAGTTAGATTTATGCCTTTGATCTTCTATACTCATCTCTCCAATGCCCTCTGTTTAGAACCATTTTCCTCCCATCCCTTAATAGTAGATAAAGTTCACCGGAGGGTTATTTCTTCCTTTTTAATTCTTTGACATCGAATTTGTCCAATATGATACAAACTTGATTTCTTAACAATACTTTTAAGGAAGATGATTATGTCTTCAAATAAAATGAAATTCTTACCAACGTCAAACTCTTATCCACTTATGTTATTGCTTATTGGTCCAATTATAAGGATTTTTGTTATCTTTATGTTGTGGTATAATTTATACTGAAGGCTGGAGTGTTTGATATTTATCAGTCAGCAAGCAAGGTTCCATTACCTGAATGGATTGCTAATGAATCTTTCTCTAATCCTGATGCCACATTCTTCTTCATGAAGTCCAGTTTCTTAGATTATTTGCTTAGTTTACAAATTGAATCAGTACAGTGAAAGGAAAACAGGCACTAGCTCCTTGTTCTGATATGGCTGCCTCGTGCTCTACGTACAGGATCAACATGAACACAATGGAGGGTTCTGGAACTCTTATTCTTCCTAAGGTTATTTAGAGTTTGTTATGATCCACATAGTTGAATGTCTTTGTATAGTCAATAAAACACAAATAAACATCTTTCTCGTACTCTCTGCTTTTAGCCAATATCAAACTGACATCAACAATGGTATCCCTTGTTCCAGGTCCTTTTGTGAATCTGGCTTGAATTTCTGGCAGTTCCCTGTAGATGTATTGCAACAACTATTTCTTAAATGACTTCAGCAGTATTTTTTTAAACATGATTTTAATCATGTTTATATTCAACTGGATTTCTCTTCTTTGGAATGGTAAGGATCTGGAACTGCTCCACTCGGTTGACTTGGTAGCTGCCTTCCAAATGTCTTAGCATAGATGGGTTAGTGCTTTCAGTGAGACATCTATTTATTTAAATATCTCAATTGGAGTCCTACCCAATACCTTATTTTGGCCAATGATCCCAAAATTGCGAATTTAAGAAATAATGCTAATTCCGACTAATAATTCTGTAATGGGCAGAATACCACATTTTATAAGTGAGCACCCTTGGACTCAGAAATACAATCTTTCAACTGAAATTTGAATAATATATTCATGTTCTAGACGCACTAGGAAGAATGTAAAAAATCTGTACATAGAAGTAATGGGGAAGGCATACTCTCTAAATAAATAAAATCATGAACAATAATCATCAGACTAAAGAAATTATGGAGAAAATAAAGTATAGAGGTGCGGAACTGTGAGAGAAGAGATTATTTCTTTAGAGATCAGGAAATTCTTCCTAGATGTTAATAGTATGAATGGAATGAAATGAGTTAGAAATATGAACTTTTCTTTATCCAGATATGTGTTAAACAGCCTTGGGGACTAGCCATATTTGGTCTCTTCTGGCTTCCCTTTTGCCAACTAACAGAGGTCAGATATGCCTTTACCCGGCTTTATGTTGATACTAGCCATGCATATGGTACTCTACTTCTATACTGGGTTTGATAATTTGCTGCAATAGCGACACAAAACTCAAGGCAACACTCATGATTAAGGGGGCGTATTAGGGAAGCGAAGAGGAACTGTAAGGATATAATCAATGGTCTGCAGCAACACCTCTGCTCGGCCAGCAGTCAAGTCTCTCCTGCCTCCGCCGCTGCCTCTGAGCCTCCTAGTCTCAGGCCAGATGGCGAGAAGGTGGTCCATAGTCCGGGCACCCCTGCTCTGGGTCTCTAGGCCATAGTTTCTGGTGCATCTGGGCCCATTGGCCATTTCAGACCGACCTTGGACATGTTTTTCCAATGGTCCTCAGATTTCTCTCTCTGTGCCAGATGACTCTCAGACACATAGGAACAACTGGCTTTGATGGAGGTATGGTTGCCTTTTAGAAGAATGCACCCCAATGAGAACCAAGGATGGTGTTTTAAGTCACAACCTGCAGTAAAGCAGCCATGACAATGTCCCCACAGAAACAACGGGTGTGACTTGATCACACCCTCTACTAAGGTCAGGGCTTGAAACAGAAGAAAAAAACTGAAATGTACTCCCCAGTTGATTCTGACTCGCGGTGACCCTAGCAGTGTGTTTTGTTTGTTTCCATTTGTCACCAATGTCAGGATATAACCCTACCTTGATCCTGTAGCAGAGAACAACAATACACAACACAAATGTCTACAAACTCAGAACCACTGACTCTGACTCATGGTCGGCCCCATCGGGCGCGGGCAGCACTGCCCTTGTTGGATTCTGACACTGAACTCTCTCTGGGAGTAACCAGCTTCAGGTTTTTTCCCATGGAGCAGCTGCTGATGGTTTCAAACGGCTGATCCCGGTACTAGCAGCCCACAAGCAACCACAGTGCCATGAGGGTTCCTCGTGACAGAGAACGCTCTCCTAAATGGGATCGTAGCAACAGGCAGATTCCATGATTATAATACATCCCAAAAGGAGTTATGGCTAGAAGATCATATTAATTGGAGATGGAAAATAAATAAAATGAAATCGATCCTTGTCTAGTTTAAAGGATCAATGGAAACCCTCCCTCTCACAGTATTTTGGTCAACAGAAACTGATGGAAGCGGAAAGAACAGGGTCATAGTTGACTTTATTTTTAATGAAGTCCTGCTAGAGACTGGTCAGAGAGCAATATTAAGTAAAGCATTAAAATACCTGCTGAACACCATTCATGTAGTAAGTAATATTTCAAATATTTTCATGAATATGAATAGCTACCACTCTTTGTAAAGTACAGATAAATTACCAGGAATTCAATGTTTGTGGGAAATATTTACTGATCAATATATTCAGTTTCTCATGTAGACAGTCCTTTTGTAAGTTTTTCAATGAGCAGAAACCACAAAAAAACGGTAAAACATGCTCAATGATAATATAGTGTGCTCAATGATAATATAGTGAACACGCTGCTTAGCTTGTTTTTCTGATGTCACCTCGTGAGTAGGAGTATTTCGTGTTTCTGTGTTCCCAGTTGGTCATGTGTGCAATTTCTCAATGTAAATTTAATTATATGCATATTAAACCTGGTCAAAACAACTTAAGTCTGGCCATTGTATACAACCAATATTGCAAAAATATCGTTTTAGTTAGAGATGTTTGTTTGCTTTTGTTTTCCCCTGTTACGACACTATTCAAGCAACTATTTGGTTTTATATAAACTGTTTTTATCTATAAAATTGCCTAGGGTAGTCACAGAAGTATAATGTATCAAAGTCTGTCACAGCCTATTAAGAATTAAATAAATTGAATGATATAGTAAATCAATGATTATTTTAAAGCACATACCTTCTAAGCCAATTGCTGGCTCAGCCCTGAACTAGTTAGTGAATTTTTCACATTTCATGCTCAATGAAAAATGAGTGGTCAGAAAGAAAATCCTTTCTGAACTACTATTACACAGTTTAGGGAAATCATGACTTTCATTCTTCTTAAACCACCAAAAGCTAATGGTAAGTGTTAGCTCACTACTCAAGGTTATTTGAACATTTACATTAATTGAATTCTATTAGATATTTTCATGACTAGCACTTGAAAGTAAGTTCTAGATTCTTTTTTCTCAAAACATTATCCTCTCTCATTGCCATCCAGTTGATTTCAACTCAGAGCGACCCTGGGGGCAGGGTGGAACCACTGCTGTGGGTTTCTGAGACTCACCCTGGAGGAGCCCTGGGGCGGAGTAGTGACACGTTGGGCTGTGGTCCACAGTTCAAAAACACCAGCCTTTGGAACAAGACATGGCTTTGTAGTCCCTTAAACAGTTACAGTCTCTGAAACTAACTGTCCTATAGGGCTGCTGTGCGACAGCATCAACTTGATGGCAGCAAAAACAAAGGGACAAACAAACAAAAACTCTTCATGGGAGTACAAAGCCTCAATTTCCTTCCACGGAGCAGCTGGTGTTTCAAACTGTTGTCTTTGCAGTTAGTAGCCCAACTAGACACCACTAATCCTACCAAATACCCTAACCATTTGAACCTTGTTTTAGACAATAACTGACATTAAGATTGCATATAATGAATGCTAACAGATATAGACTTTAGCACTGCTTATGCAGTAATTGAAATGAATGGATTAAGATTTCAATGTAAATGTCAAAATTGTAGCATTGCCTGAAGGACAGACAAGTGTAGCATTATATAAACCTGAAACAACACCTATTTAAATTGTATGTATTTAGAACCCTGGTGATGCATTGATTAAGGATTCACCAATAACCTAAAAGTCCGTGAGTCGTGGATTCAAATCCAGGCACAGGCTTTGAGGAAGGCGGACGGAACTAGGCAATACCTGTCCATGTGATTACAGCCCTAGACATCCTATAGTGCAGTTACACTATGTGCCATAGGGCTAATGGAGATTAAAATAAATGACCCACCACACTTCTAGCAATGTATGTATGCACTTAATATATAAAGAAGAAAGATAAAGAGAGAAGCACTGAGCCACGTTGCAGAATTTGGAAAACAGTAGCAAAAGGTGACAATAGAAAGAAATCAATGTGTTATGGCGCATATATTTTTATTCATGGTAGTGGATGAGCATAAAACTTCGAGTGAAAATATCTCAATTATTCTCTCTTTAAAGTTCCTTTATTATTGTAATCAAATGCCAGTCTCTGCCTAATGATGATTTCTTGCCAGTTTAAATATAATAATTGCTGTTCAGCCAATGATAGAATTCTTGGAGGAAAGAAAGCTGATTTCCTTTAAGGCTGACAACAAATATATATATATGAAAGTTTTTATACATAAAGAATGCATATGAAATTTGCATATAAAATATATAAAGTTTTATGTACGTAAAACTTTCTTATCCTCTTGGGGAAGTAGTGGAAGCATTTCTCCAACACCTATAAATTAATTTGTGCATATTGAAGACCAGATCTTAAACTTTGTGTCAGGTTTTTCCTCTGAAAATAAATGGAACTGATTAACCCCCATGGTAGAATAATCATGCATTTAAATTCAAAAGGGCAGCATTTACCAAGGGACAAAGTTCAGAGGTGCAAGAAAGAACAAGAGATGGAGACAGAAAACACAGGGAGGAAGTGGGGTATGTCAAAGAACATTGAGGGGGTTGCAATGAGTGAGTAGAAACAAAATATGTATGAATCATCGAATGCAAAACTGATGATCTGGCCTGTAAACATTCACTCAATTCACAATAAGACATTGAAAAATATATGAAAATATGGAGATAAGAGGATAAGCATTGCATTGAGATTGAGTGATCAAATGCCTAACTCGTTGAGATTTACCTAGTATAAAGGAAGGAGTAGAAAAATAACTAGAAGATTCCAATCTTTCTAATATGAATGTTCTAATATGAATGTTTTATCTCGTGTGTACTATTACTTATCATCAATAAGTTTAGTCATGAAATAGACTAAAGTAAGCAATGTAGGAAACCAAATTAAACCACGTAGGGCATGACCGAGGGGATTTTTCAGTTATTGCGTTTGCTTTTACCTGGCAGCTTGCCTCAACCCGAACTTTGGAGAGTGTGCAAAATATATCATTTCCTACAAGTTCTTCACTGTAGCCTCAATCTGGAATGCTTCTTTGCCATCATCCTCCGTGGTGATCAAGAGGAATGGCTGTGCCTGCTGTGTGCGATGGAAAGCAGTAGATTGATATGTTGTCTGAAGATATGCAACATGTCCATAAGCTGTAGTGATAGGAACATAAATCATTTAAGGAGGATGGGTGGGGGCCATTCAGGAATGCTAGAGTGGTGGGAACCAAGGAGGCAGGTTGCCAAGGGAACATGAGTTCTGATTAGTAAGTGAAGCATAATATCCTGTCCCATATGAATCTCTCAGGTCTTACTTAAGTGAGAGCTCCCAAGTGGAAAGCAAAGTTGATGCACTGGCTGTCCTGACACTCATTCTCAAAACCTAAATTAAATTGTTTACAATACATGAAACTTCCTACAAATTTGATGCTCATCCTCTTGGGCCCAACTAAATACGAAGATGTTTTGAAGTTTGACTTTAAGGTACAATGAAAGACTCCACAGCTGAACTTGGGATCCTGTTTTGGATATTACTTTCTAAAAGTAAATAAAAACAGACAACAAACTAATTAGGTTATAAAAGTGAATGCACTTTAAACAGTCAGATTGTTTTTAAAGTAAAAACTGCAATGAAACATTAGGTTATGATGGAAGATCTTATAATTTTTAACATTATGAGCAAGTACAGTAAAACTATAGTGTCCATTGTAACTATGTTTTTCAGACTTGTAGTAAATATATAATTTGTAGAGATATATTATTAATAAAATTGTTGTTTACTAAGAACACAGAAAACTCTTTTTTTTATTTAATCATTTTATTGGGGCTTGTACAACTCTTAATACGATCTATACATCCATCCATTGTGTCAAGCACATGTGTGAATTTGTTGCCATCATCATTCTCAAAACATTTGCTCCTAACATTCTAAAGGAAGGGAAGATGTCCCTAGATTGTTTCAGGCCCCGAAGTCTACTGAATAGAGAGGGAGTGTTAACAAAAATAGATTTTAAACTGTATACAAACCATAAACATAATTTTCATTAGCATGGTGCGTCCTATTCTTCAAACTGGGTGTTTTCTAGGTATATTGCTGGGAATGGTGGGCAACTGCATTTCACAAAGTAAACAGCGTTTCGTGCCCAGTGTTGTCTAACCCTCGCCGTGTTCGTTTTGGCATAATACACAAGTTGCGTGTCTTTTCTATGTGGGAGAGAAACACGATGGGCTTTCTCTTTTATCTACAACTAGGTTTGAACATGTCTTTGTGTAACACGTGGTTTTCAGAAATTTCTTTGTTGGAGTTTCCAGAAGGAGCCGGGGGGTAAATTGCCTTGGTTATTGCTGCTATCCATCTGATGCTAAGGAAACAAGTTTGGATATGATGAGGACATTTCTCCCCTTGAGACCAAACCAAAAACACAATTATGACAGCTTTCGAAACGAACCTAGTCCTTCAGGGAAAAACAAAACAAAAAGAATGGATGGGCTCAGGGTAAATGATGAAGCCATATCTGATAATAATGCAAATTGATTACCCTCTGAGGTATCCAGGTTGGTAAACCTGAAGGAGTAGGAGGCATTCAAATGGTGTTCCAAGCACCCCTGCTCTCCTACCAGATAAACTGGGAGCACAAGCTCTTACCTGAGCAAGATGCATTGCTGTTCTTCAGGTATGTCAATAGGATGGCAGTTACTCTGAGCTCCAAAAGTGCTGCTAGTTGCCATCTGTCATTTCAAACTCCTGTTGACCCCAAAGGTGCAGAGTAAAGATGCTCCAAAGGCTTCGGAGTTTGTGGGCTGTCTGCAGCAGATCACTGGGCCCCTCTTAGAGTGCATCCTGGAGTGTGTTTTAACTGCCATCCTGTCCCCGATTCGTGGAGTCCTGAACCATTTAAGTGCCCCATGGACTCCCTGCACTTTATAAAAAAAAACTAATTTTTTTCCCTTTGCGGTATTTATTGTGTTTACGCGCAGGTTTGTGCTTTGTCTCCCATGGTCCTGTGGTCCTCACAAAGCCACGGTTTCTTGTGGCCACAGGAATCTCTCTTTATGGTACATTTTTAATTAAAAAATGCAAGACACAGTCAATAGTGTTTTCAGAGACAGATGTTAAAAACTACATAACCAAAGTCATTGTGATGCCATTTTATTTAGTCTATATAATCTTTCATATTTTTTTCTTATACTTAAGACATGATTATTTTCTTGGTGAACAAAATTACTATTTTACTTTTCTTCTTAAAATGTATGCATCTCTGAGATGTCTCAAGTCCTAAGTGAGTGTAAATTTACATTTTCAGGTAAAAAATGGATGACGTTTAATTTGCATAAGTTAATTTGAGTTCCAATTTGAAACACCACATTGAGGTTTTCTGTTTTTGTTTTAAAAACAAATGGTTGATATTGAGTATTCCTCTAATCCTGATATCTGTTCTTCTTCATGTAGTTCAACTTCTCAGATCATTTGCTCAGCAAACAGATTTAAATAAGTACACTGAAAAATAGATCTTACTCCCACGATTCTGGAGTTTAAATCAGGCTGTGTGCTCTCAGTCTGTTCAAATGGCTGCCTCTTGATCTATGCATAAGTTCCACAGGAGCACAATACCACATTCTGCAATTTCTATTCTTCCCAATGTTACTCAGAGTTGATGTTTAATGCCTTAGCATAGTTAATGATACACATGGAAACATAATCCTGTTTTTCTGTAATGTAAGCCAACATCTATCTGATATTCCTCACTGTATGTTTTCCTCTGAATCCAGCTTGAATTTCTGGTAGATCTTGTTCAACGTATGACTGCAAAATTTCTAATACCTATGATATTGGTCTTTATGCTTTATATTTCATTTTGATGAATTCCAATTTTCCTTGATTTATATTTTGTGCATTACAAAATCAAATTGTAAAAGGATCACTTCAGCTGCTTCTTATAATTTTGAATCATAATACACCAGAAGGTCCTGAGAGCATTGATCAATTCCTCATATCAATGGACTCTACTTGGAGAAGGCGGATCTCCCCCAGCCATATTTCACGTGCTTTCCAACCCAAGGTGCTCATCTTCTGGCAACACAACAGCCAACGCTCATCTACTAATCCGAGGGTTTTCATTGGCCTACTTTTCAGAAGTTGATTGCCATGTCCAAGCCCTTGTCTGGCTTAGTCTGGAAACTTCTGAAATATATCTGTCTACCATGGGGGACAGGATTGGTATTTAAAATACCATATCTTTCCACATCACAGCAGCACAGAAGCCACCAACCCAAAAGCGAGCTCACTCCATTGCATCTGTCCTGCTTCAGGCAAGCCTACAGGGCAGTGCAGAACTGCACCTATGGGTTTCTGAGACTTCAACTCTTTACAGGAATAGAAAGCCACCTCTTTCTCCTGTGGAGCAGCTGATGGTTTCAAACTGCTGACCTCTCGGTTAGTGCCCCAACACAAAATCACTACCCCACCAGCGTCAGACAAGCAGTGGATCAATTCGCAGAACCTGGCTTTACCCCAATGTCCTCATTGCCACTTTCTTCAACACCCTCAGGCTCTTCTTTGGCTGCTTCCTGAATTTCTCAGTATTTTGGCCATAGATCCTTCAATGCTGTGACTTGAGCCTTTAATTTTTCTTGTTATTTCAACTTGAGAACTTTGAGGATGTTCTACCTTCTTCATTTACTAACTCCAGGTATTTGCATATCACACGAAATTCTTTCATATAATCTATTTGACTTCTTTAACTTCATCATTTTACCCATTCACTTTAGTTACTCTATGTTCAATAGCAAGTTTCAGAATCCCATTCTTGTCATCTTTTTTTTTTTTTTTTCCCCTTTGTAATCCTTGACTATTTGCTTTTTTTCATAACTGATATCCTTGATAATTCACGACTGGTCTGGAGCTTTTTTTTCGTTTCAAATTTGCCAAATCTATTTTAAAATCATGTGACATTCATTCAACATCATACTTACATGATTAAGATAGTTCTTTGAGTAGATATCTCTTACCAAGTTATATTTTGAGGATTTCTAAGCTAAGAGTCACCTTTTAAGCATATACTGTTTCACTTCTATTCATAAGGTGTTTCCTGGCCAAGTCAGCTTGATGAATTAGATGGCCAGGTCCTTCTGACCAGTCTGAGTTAGCCTGGAGGTTTGGCTGGCACACGTCCACCACAGGTAACCCTGAGGGTATTTAAACTGCCTGTGCCATAGCTTGCAGCAGCCCAGGAATAGAAAAGCCACTACAGTACGACAAACTGTCTGATCACCGGTGGATCTCATTAACATTTGATTAATTTGAAACACATTCTTCTGGCTATGACTGAGAAGAACTTTCCCTCCAAGGATGTAGCAACATTCTCAACAGTAAATTCATCTTAAAGGCACAGCCTTTAAAACCTCATTTAATTTATTTTAAAGACAAATACCTTGGAAGTGATTGAAACATACACATTACCAAAATGAGGGGCTATGTCATGAAAAGAAGATGTGGAACCCACTAAGCAGTCAGTTACAGCCTGGCTTTACCCTTGCTACTACGTAGCTTTCAGATTATCTGCCAACATTTTCTTTTAAACCATCATAGTTCGTTAAAATTCTTTACCAAATTTCTCTTCTTATGTAAATCATCAGCTTTTTCCATCACCTCGCCACTGTACATCGCCCTCTTCAGACTCATACAGTCACATGCAATAATATAGAATGCAGGAAGATCACAGGCCAGCTGATTCAGTCATGCGAATGTAACCTTGGTGGAAAATATTGCAGGGCTCTGGCAGTTCTTAGGGTCAGCAAGCAGGAATATCAAGACAGACAGAGAGAGAGAGAGAGAGAGAGAGAGAGAGCCAGAGCCTCTAGAGAGCTATATATCTCAGTCACACTTCCAAGGGAGGTCATCAGGCTGTGGCCTGATTGACAGGCTGAACTCCACCCATATCTTCCTACAGGTACTATATTGGCACACACACACACACACACACACACACACACACAAAGATGAATTTAAAACCCCTGCCCCCACCCCGCAAAAAGGGGGAAGAACAACAAAAATGTGGCTGAAGGGAGACAGTGGACATAGTAAGATATGAAATTAATGATAATTTATAATTTATCAAGGATCCACAAGGATGGGAGAGTGGGAGAAGGAGGAGAAAAAAGAAAGACCTTATACCAAGAGCTCAAACGGAAAGAAAGTGTTTAGAAAATGATGGTGGCAACATATGTATGAATGTGCTTTATTAAATTGATGTATGGATTGTTGTAAAAGCTGTAAGAGCCCCCAATAATATGATTAAAAAAACAAAAAAAAATTATCACTATGTCATGGTCATCATGAAGTTCCTATTTTTTTTAATAAAAATAATAGCTCTTTATCATGACTGCCTCATACATGTATTCTCATATAATCTATTCTCTGCTTTTCTATCTTACGTGTGTAATCCCACAACCCTCAAGACAGAAATGCCATGAGTAGAGTGCATGTGAGATCCCTGCCATCAGAGAAGTAGAGTGCATGCGATGGATATTTGGTGCTTAAAATCAGCCTGTGACCGGTGTGGAAATGAATTTTCCTTTCCCCTTCTGCATAGAAAGGAGGTCAGAAATGGTACCTATTGTCATTTCATCTCTTGAGGAGTCCTAGAGACAAAGTGTTAGACAATTGGCTAGTGGCTGAGATGGCCACAGTTGGAATCGACAGGTTCCCGCTGCCCCTAGGAGAAAGAGGCAGCCGACTACCTTCATCAAGAGTATAGCCTTGGAAATCCGATGGGCCTTCATAATAAATATTAGAGCTTTGAAAACCCTATTCTGTATTACAAGGTTGCTATGAATCAAAATTGAGAAGATGGCAAGGTTTTACATTTTTATTTTTATATATATTTTAATACTTTTAGATAATTATATCTTAAAACCTATTACACTTTCTTTTCTATATAATGCAGATTAAGTTACCAATTATGCTACCCCCCAAATTGTAGACATTTTTACTTAAAATTTCATTCTCCATTGTTAGTGACACTTCTTATATTAATTTTCACATTAACTATGAGGTACCTTCTGTCATATGATCTTTGATGGACACTTACTTCACTTTATATTATAAATGGACCATAGTTCTACTACCCAGGAGAACCATTTCCTTCATACAGTATAGTCTAGAAAATTTTATATCCATTATTCTTATGTATTTTTACATTTTTATTGCTTTAGTTTCCTTCCACAAAAATCATAATTATTTTGTCAATTTCATATTAAAATTTATTGATGCTTTCCAGTTAAAATTAGGAAACTGTATTGAGTAAAAATATCTTCTTTGAAGACTAAACTTAATTTCTGCAGAAAATAGTATTGCAAAATACCTGTTATAGGGGCTATCAAAGAGGTTACAGAAAAACAAATAGGAGGTATACAAATTAATAACTACCTTGTACTAAAAAGGATTTTATCTTGTGTTCTTCTAATAAAAAGTCTTGATAGCTGTTTTCTCTGTGTGTGTGCGTGTATGCACAGATCTCTTTCTGTCTTGAACATTGGAAGAATTGGCTATAAGTATATTACTTTTCTTCCAGAGCTATTACCAACACTATCATATAGTCATTGGAATTTTAGTACTAAATTTGCTAAAGAGGAAAAAGGAACTTACCATAAAACTGAAGTGGTATCTTCATTTTCCTAAATCCTGGAAGAAATCATAGGGAAATTCTCACTAGTTCTATGCTTTTGAAAAAACCACAATCATAAGGGCTTTTTTTTGTTGTTTTGTTTTGTTTTATAGCAAGAAGAGGTTTCTGGTCTTGAGAAAAATGCATTGCATATTCGGCGATTTTGGATTTAAGAACTAGAGCTTGCCTTTACTTGCTTTATCTTTTACTAACATAATTACTCTATGCACTCATACTGTTGTAGAGATCTAATAAAATAAACAATATCAAATAAATCATCTTCATCCAGTACACAATAAAGATATTGTTGTTGTTATTGTTGTTGTATGATGCCTCAGAGTCGGTTTCTATTCCCAGGGACACTGTGAATCCTATGCACAAGTCAACCAAATGCACGATATAATCTAATGAGCAGGAGCCCTGCTGGTGCTGCAGTGTAAGTTGTCAGCTCCAACACACGAGAAAGATGAAGGTGTTGGCTTCTATAAAGATGTATAGCCTTAAAAACTATATGGGTTCACTATGAGTTGGAATGGAATACATAGAAGTGGGTTTACATTATGGAAGGTGATTGATAATATTACATTGAATTAGATTACACCAAGCAAGGTACTCTGCTCTCTCCTAGGTAAATCTATTAACCACCTGAAAGTACTCCATGACAACAACTAGACGAGTGTTTGCTCAAACAGTTAGGAAACAAAGTCAAGTTGACATAAAACTAACCATCAAAAAGTATCTAGCTTAATACTTAGTAGAAGGATTGTAATGGAACTATCCAAAGAGTGGTTGGTCGGAATATTTATGTGATGCTGACAGTGATTATAATAAAGGGCTACTTCAGATACTTATACTATTTGTGCACAGGGCTGCAGTTTCAGCAACAACCTGATAGCAATATTGAATGTGAAACTCTATTTCCCATTTCTTTCTTTGCGGAACCTCATTAGCTTAATTTAAATAAGTAAAAAAAAGTGACACTGTCATTGAGTCTTGGGTTAGGAAATATTTTTTCAAAAGTCAATTTAATGACTGTCATACAGGTTAAGGAATTTGCTTAGTGTTAGGGTTTGTTGTTGTTCAATTCTGTACCTAAATGTTTTAAATATGCACATATCTATTTTAAGTTGGAACATCCCAAAGATTTAATATCTGAGTACACATCCAAAGCAAGTTATTTATACTTTAGTTATGTCCTTGTCAACACATGAGATATTTTTTGTGCTGTAAATTTTAGTTTAGCAGATGTTTTAAGTTCTCTATTCTCTTGGGGTGGGGGGAGGACAAACATGCTATATGTGAAAAGGTGAGTTAAATGTGGAAGCTACTGATGAGTCTTAGATGTTCATATATTTAGTACATGTCTCCACTTACATAAGGTGGGGTATGGATCCCACCCCAAAGAGAACCCTCATCATTCTGAAGAAGAAACACTAAGTTCCTCTTCTCAGGGCCTCACACAAAACTAACCACCTAGCTCAGAACAGCAAGATAGCAAGAAATAGAAGATAAAATACATATGTACATCTAAAATGAAATATTATTTGTCACACTGAAAGCATATAAAATCAGAAGACACGTGGAAATAAAGAGAATAGACAAAATGAAATATATTCATATAAGAAAATCATATACAGATGCTGTAGATTGAATTTGCATATAGCGACATAAATAGCTCTCAAAAACAAAATGTTGATTGAAAGAAATAAGATTAGATTGATGCATCACACCAGCTATACAAAATTATACAAACAAGAAGAACTTTCAAAACTATAAAACTTTCACCAATGGAAAATAAACTGAAAGGATATGTTTTAAATATTTTCAGGTAGGTTTGTATAAGGAGGAAGGACAATAGAGTATGTAGAATGAAAGATAATATTTTTCTCATTTGATGATACTCATACAATGTCAGAAACTAAAGACTGTGAACAAGTCAATTTTGTAACCTGGGATACATGAGCAATTTCTTTCTCTCT
>NW_022111368.1:45610-68811 GCF_000313985.2 Echinops telfairi
CCCAGAAATGCCTTGAAAGGAAGAGCTGACAATGCAGTTTCCAAAGGTAACAGTTGTTGAAAATGCTCTAAAGCGCAGTGATTATTTAAATTTCATGAAATCATCAAAAATCAGAATCGACTTAAAAGAGTTTGTTTTTTGGTTTATGTCATACAAATTAATCTGAGGAAAATACAGGCTTGTTTTAAAAGATTGGGAAATAAACAGTATTGCTACCATTAGCGCATGTTTAAAGAAATCGTATTATTAGGACAGTAAAATACTTCCAGAGACATTTTTTCTCTAATAATGAAGTTATTTGTATCCCCAAAGGGTAGATGCTTCAGAAATCAGTGATAATCATGGTAGCATGCTTCCTTTTTGTTATTGTGGAATAGCTGTCTTCACTGGGTGTCCAGTCTCTGCAAACAGACAATCCTAAACCTTATGTCCTTTTATTTGACTCGAGATAGAGGTCAGTCGAGGCCTGGAACTTCCCACCCAGACTCATGGAATGAAAACACTACCTAGTGTCAAATCCGGTGACAGATTGTAAGCTTATGTTCCACAGGACCTTAACTGACTGATTTTTTTAAGCAGACATTCAGTCCTGCCCTTCGAGTGTCTAGTCTGTCTCAGCTTCCACGCTGGCATCACAGCAATGTGCAAGTCTCCATTTATACACCAGTCTAGTTGCCCTGCAGGTTCAATATTCAAGAAGCGAACCTATTTCTTTTGTATGGAAATTAAGAATTCTACCTTTGAAATAATACGGATTCCAAGTTTAGACAGCAACTGTTCATGAAATACTTTGAGAAGGTAGAGCACGTGGGATTTTTGAGGTTTGGAGGAATATCCTCACATAGGCATTTATTTCTTGTTAGATAAAGGCAAAAGCTATATAAAAAGAATATAAATCTCAACCAAGAAAGAAGATATTTCTTTCAAATGTATGGATATTCCTTATCGTGTTATAAAAGATCGAGACTCTTGCATTGTTTTCTTTCGTTTTTCCACGAAGACGACTTCTAGATATTCAGACAAAATTACTGTTAGATGGTCTCACATGTAACACTCAATCATAACGAAACAATGCGAAACATTCCTTATCGATAAATCTATTAACTACCTACCTGCGGCTTACCTTACATCTTCAGCAAATGCTTTAGTAATTTATAAACCTTGTAATCTAAACAAGCATACTTTATTTTCAGGGAGCACCTACATGCTTTGCCAAGGTTTCACCCTGCAGGATTTTACTGAAAACCAATAGCAAAATAAATACATATATAAGTAAATAAAAATAAAATCAGTGCCACTCATATCGTGAAAGTGGTGGGAAAATGAACGTTTGACCTGACTGTGAGAAACACACTGAATTCGGATTAAACAGAACAAGGTTCTGTTCTAACTTCACTCCCTTGCATCATTCAAAGGTTCAAGAACATTGTGTCTAACCTTTTAAGGGCCCCACTCTTGTGTTCATTACCTCTCTCCTTGGTTTTACCAGCTTTGTTTATCTTTCACTGTCCTAATAGCCTCAATAGCCCTCATCCGGTTGAACTAGAAAACCGTTTTTAAAAAGAAATGATTGTGGGCCGAGCATCTCTGGAATTTTTTCAATATCCCACAACTTAGTGTGTCCAGAGGCACTGGGAAAAATTACAAGGTGGACTCAACTATTTCATACTCTCTTAAAATGGCTACGCTTGCGTATTCCTGACCTCTGGTGCTTGCTTGTCTTCTGAAGGAAACCCCATCACCCAAATTTTATTTGCCTCGAGGATGTAAGTTCCCCTTCCGACACACTGATAACCCGAACTGTATTACGTAAAGAATATTTTTATACTTCATACTCTGTGATACAGCACATACATTTTCTTTTATCACTGACAATAAAAGGTGCCAAACCCAAAACTTGTCACATGAATCCACTGGCTTCTTTCCTCGCTTCTATAGAGAATGTGTGACATCTCCTCACAGTGGTGCACATGTTCCCTTGTGTGTAAATAAATGGATACTTTTTCACATTCATAACCATTTTTTCCCAAGTGGTGTCTGTGCATCAGGAACTATACCATGGATTTGAGTACAAAATGAATAATTATACAATACTGATATCTACTCAATCTTGTACCTAACTTTGGTCTGTGTTGTTATAGGATAAAATAATATACGTTTGCACCCCAAAGTTGCTTTTTATCAATAAGGAGGTAATCGTGTTTTGTTTTCTATGCTAAATCGAACGATTACATTTGTAAGGAGAAAAGTCATGGGTGGTTCCTCTGTCTTCATTGTCTGCATCACCTTGGTGAGCCTCCCCTCCCCCCACCTCCTCAAAGGCTGTGCCCTTAAGGGGATTCCTACTCCTGTGCGTCTGCAGGACTGAGTAGAGCCCCTCCATAAGGTTTTCTAGGGTACAATCTTTACAGGAGCCGGTGATCAAATCTTTTCTCTCTCTGCACCGTCTTGTGGGTTCCATCCGTTCCCAGTAGTGCTCCTCTCCTCGGTGCTTCATCAGTCCCCAGGATCCTCCGAGTGTTGGAGTAGGTGAAGACAATAAAAGAGGGGCATCAGAGATGTCAAGAAGATGCATCAACTACTAGAGTCAATGGGTCTACTTTGCCTTGTAGTTTTTTCTGCCTGAACTGCAGTTACCATGTTGCCAACTCCAAGTGCAAATTAATTTAAATTGCAATTGACATTTAGGTGTGGAAAAGGAAAGGGGAAAAAAACTGAAACCAAAATAGCAGCAAGTGGAAGTCCCAGACCTCAAATGCTTTGGAAGCGTGTTGTAAAATCCTGCGAAAACATATGCAAGAGTATAATAGACAAAATCATCATACAAGGTTGGCATTTCGGCCGAAGCCACAGGGACCACTATGGTTTTACTTTTTTTCTTTTTCTTTTTTTGTTATTGCTACTCTAATACTTGGATGTAATCCCTGGCATAGAAAAATGTGCATGTGTTAAAGAAAGAAGAAAATGTGCTTATTTTATTATGCTTAATTATAAAGGAGAACAAAAAGCACTTGTAACTTTTAAAAATGAATTCATCTCATTCACCAAAACCAGAAGCCCAGAAAGTGCTTCTAGCTTAAAAATGCATTTTTTTGCCTAAGATCGGGGCACTGATTTGATGAATGTTCTCAAGTTAATCACCCATATAGGACTTCTTGAACATTACTCTGACATTGAGTGCTGTCTCTGTAACTTAATGTTAGAAAACCTGGAAGGCATATTTATAGCCCAATCCAGATGGATCAAAACAAAGTACAATTATTCCTTCAAAAGTCGACCTTCGCATACAGATTAAAATGGACGGCTTCCAAGGTTCACATGGCGAAATGAACCCAGTCCCCCAATTGTCTGCCTTCGTTATTGCCATATTGGGCTTGGTTTGGGGCAGTGCTAATTAGTGACATGTCTGTGTTAAAAGTTGGACTAGCAGCCCAATTTGCAAAGTGGCAGCAGGAAGAGTTGTTATGAAACTAATTACGGCTATCAGAGAGGGTGCTATTTTAAACAGGCTGTGGATCCACGGCTGCACAGAAGCAAATGAAAATGATTTTACTGTGGATGAAGAATATTCCCCTGCAAGGACAGAGATATCTGTGTATTTGTCTCCTTTTTGATTGAGCGCATGGTGCTCTATTCCCACAGAGTATCAAAAATAAACATTTTAAATTTTGATTTCATAGGCTAGATAGCATACAGAGAGTAATTCTTATAGCCTTTTTCTTTTCTCACAATTTAAAAATGAATATGAAATTAAATATTCACAATCTTAATTATTGCAATGCTCCTATTTGACAGGGAGGGATTCAAGATTAAATATTGCTTTCTTTTTAATATCTTTATTGTGATTAAGTGTTATGAATCCTTTACAAATGTAAGGGAAGTAAGTCCTTTCCTCTAATGAGAAAGACAATATCCCAATATTTATAGAAAATGAAAGTGGAGCTATTGTAGATGAAAAACATTGCTCCAGTTCTCTTTGGTGTAATCTCAAAGTCTAAAACTATTTTTACCCCAGGTAAATCTGGTTGCACAGTTTCAAAAGAAGAAATATCACAATCTCTGAGAAAACTTGTAATAAAGACCAATCTGATGCATGCATCTGGTGACTAAGTGGTAGAACATTAACGTAAGTGAGCTTTATGGTGGCCATCCACTTGAAGAAGTGGATGTGATTTTATTTTCCAGCAATTGTGCCACTATTGAGCCATATAGAATCACCTCGTGTACAAGATAGGAGCTGATTAACTTCGTGTTGGCCAACTGCACATTTTTCCAGTCACTTGAAGTTACTACAGTCATTTAACCTTGACGTTCAAGATAACATTCAGTTCATTTTAACGTGTCCTTTCCACTCACAAATCTGTTTTTCTCTTGTTATTCTCCACCCGAACTCATGGCTTTGCAGATGGAGCTGGGGCTGGAGACAGACGAGTGCTAACATGTCACCTCCTTGCCTTCTTCCAAGGATTAAGTCCACCTGGAAAGGGTAAAGATGAAGAGAGAAGGAAATTGGAACATGTTGGGCATTGACTGAGTAGAGATGGGATGATTTCGTTTGTTGGACACAGCTGCCATTCCCTGGATCAAAGCCTGTGGTCTTTTGGACACCCAAGAAAGATTCTTAACTGGGCTCTAAACGGTTTCAAACTACTGTCGTCGTGACTGATGAAACAAAACAGTGGCACTATTTAAAAAATGTATGTGCCTGCAGCAGTCACTGGAGCAGGTAATATTATGGGCCAAAGCTTTGAAATGGAAGCCTCTAAAGAGGTGTGGTGAGCTCTTTTAGCGACCTACTGTGGGAGATTGAATTATTTCCCGGACTGTGGAGAGTAACACACATTCAATGTGTCACGGTGGATTCCAGCTTCGAGTTGAAACCTGACTTCAAATGCTGCAAGTTAAGAGACTGGATGTTGTGCAGTGTGCCTCCTGTTCTTGTTCCCTAAGAGGAAGATAGGAGTTTAAGAGAAGATAGAACAAATCGTTCTATCGGAATACTGACCTATGCTTTCCCCCATTCTGATGATCATTTGAGGAATCCACTTGTTCACATTCCACTCCCCTCTCTCACCATGGACCATGATTAAATCTAGAAAAACTGAAGAAACTGATTAAATGCTGCTGTTGATACTTATAGCTGAGGAGATGCTCAAACTCCTAAAATGCCTGGAGGCTCTAGCAGCTAGAGTAAGGAGCCAGAGAGATGCAGACTAGGGTCTGGTGTGCTTGATTCCTATAACCTTTTACAGTCTAATTCCTCAACATTCCCAGTTTTCTTCTAAACTGGCCCTGGAAAAGAAGTACATGAGTTTTCTAGTTAAATAGACCTTCTCTCGTTCAATTCAATGTCCTTTAAAAAAATTAGGATTGAATACTTTTATCATATCATTCCATGGATTGGTCATATCAAGCAATATTGTACAATTACTACCACAATCAGTTTCCAAACATTCTTTTCCTTCCTGGACTCCTTGATATCATCTTCTGATTACTCCCACTACCACCACTTTACCTGCCCCCCAAACCCTTATTTTATTTGTGGTCCCTGTAGGTTCATCAAGCCTGGGCTTCATACACCAAAAAGCAGAAAAACTTATCATGCAAATTCAAGAGGGTGACCCCCCCCCAATGACGTAACACATATGAGATAAACCCTAATATGAGCAAACAAAAATAAAATACAGATAATGTTGAGAAAACAGGTCCAGCCTACATTAGAGGGGGGATCAGCTGACAAGGTGTTAACTGTTCAAGTCAGGTTTATCCATTTGATCCTCTGTACTCATCTCTCCAATGCACTCAGTTCAGTGGCCACTTTCCTCCTATCCCTCTATTATGGACAGAGGATCCTGGCTCTCAGTTAATATAATGTCTGGGGTCCTAAAGTCTTGTCTCTAAACAAGCAGCCATCTAAGTGACATGTCAACTATGTCCACATGGAAGAAGTACACCTTTGTCAGTCACCAAAGGATTGCAAATCATATAATCTAAAGTCAAAGCAGGGAATAGTATCAGGCCCCAAAATGTGAGAATCTGGTTTACAGAAGGCTGTGCGTAACAGCAAGAGCCCAAGATACATTTCTGGGAACTACATAGGAAATCAGCAATGCCATTTTTAATCCCTGCATGTTTTGCGATGAGTTCTTTGTTATGACTTTTTAGCCATAGGCTTTACAATTCACACCACATGGCCAGTCTGGAACTCTAGTTGAAGGGATTCGTCAATGTTGCCATTCTGCTGCAAATAAAATGAGCTATCTAAGAGACAGAAATGAAGGCTCTCACTGTAACTGAGAAGAAAAAAGAAGCAGAAGAGTCAGGTGGGAAGTGAGTTCTCTGGATCTTGGGATCCCTGTGCACTGAACTTCCTCACTGTAACAGCAGTGACCCCAGAGGACTGGTGAAGAAGAGGCAGCATCAGGAGAGCACAAACCAGAGCCAGGGATTCCCAGACGCTAGAGTGAGTGAAGTTAAGTTCCTTTGGACAAGGGGCTTATTTACAGAGTAGAGTCCCTGTAGGCACTTAAACAAGGGGCCTATGTTTGCTAACTCACTGGGAACATTTGGGTTGAAGTTCAGGGTAGTGTGCTATGCCTTTTGACCATTTATTTCAGTTCCAAAAAGAGTTTTGTAATGTTGCCCAAGCAGGGCGGATGCCAAGGGGCCGTGTGCCTGAAAGACCAGAGAGAAGTATTCCTGCTAGCAGAGCTCAAAAGATGCTCTCCTGCCTAAAAGAACTAGACCCTGAGCATTTCAGTTCCTCAATGGCTACTGTCTGTAACCAACCCCATGAGCATGGCTATGGTGTGTGAGTTCTGTGTCGCCATTGCATGGATTATGAAACCCAACAGAGAAGTGGACAGTTGTGTATGGGAAGAAAGGTTGGTGTCAGAATTGGACAAGAAGTTTGAAAGGTGGGGGCGTGTCTGGTCACTCCCTCATAAGAAATGGCTGATGTTGAGTTTTATTCTCCTTGTCCCTGATGAGGTCAGATTCTGCCTTTATGCAATTCTTATCTTGCCAGCCTCACCCTTTTTGCATCATATTTTCTGCTCCTTTCTTACTTACCCATGGCTTTAGGGCAAGGGAAAAGTAATGTGATCCTCTACTTCTTCCATAGTGAGGCTGAGACTAGACTCTTTAAAACAATATTTTCAATAGGGATTCTTTTTTTTTTTTTTTAATAGGGATTCTTTTAGACATCATCACATATTTTAAAAAGCAGAAAGTTATCATGGAGGTAACTCTTACACACATCATATATTGTATTATGCAAAACAAATAGACCTTTATAACCCTGAATTATACATGATGAAGTAAGGATTACATTTCCTAACATCACATATTTAATTTTATAATTTTAATGAATTTTTAAAAATTGGAGGAAAGTGATTTAAATTTGAGTTATATATTTCAAGTTATATTCTACCACATAGTCTATTGTATACAGTTCCTGCTATGTAATAGTTATGCAAACATACTAGATGCATAGATATAATAAAGATATGACATTGTCATCAAGAGTTTAATGGTAGGAAAAGAAAATATTGTATCCTTCTGAAACAAAATATGCTAAATATTAATGATGAATACTCACATAAACATATTGCTAGGTCTTATTAACAAGTAACTGTTAGGATATTGAGAGAAATGGTGACTCTGCGGTAAACTTCTCACTGTCCCAGCAGAAGACCTGGTTTTGGTTCCCAGCCAGTGCAGCACCACAGGTGGTGGCAGTGCCCATCTCTCAAGATGTGTGCATGTGGCTATCATACTGACGAGGTGCCTGTGGGACATCTAGACTAAGACAGTTTAGACAGAAATACTTCATGAAATGCTTCCCAAAAATCCGTTAACAAAAGCCAGTTCTTGAGGGCCAACTTTACACCAGCTAAGTATTTCTTAAACCATAATATGTATTTTAATTAACTAAAATTGTATTCACATACAGATTATAGAGCAGGGAGTGAGATTCTTCAGTGGTAACAATCCCTAAAACCAATGTTATTACGGCACTCTGTGAAACTCACCTTCCCTGGCATGACTGCTGAAGACAAAATGGATGCATAAGCCAATGTGGTGAAGAAAGATGATGGTGCCCAGCTATCACAAGATATAGTGTCTGGGGTCTTAAAACCTTGAAGATAAACAAGCGGCCATTTAGTTGAGAAGCAACAAAGCCTACATGGATGAAGCACACCAGCCTGTGTGATCAAGAGGTGTCCACGGGATCAGTATCAGGCATCAAAGACCCGAAACAAAACAAACCAAAAACCTATCAATGGGAATGAGGAGGAGGGCAGAGTGGAGACCCAAAGCCCATCAGTAGTTAATTGAACACCCCCTGTCAGAATGGCTACAAGGAAGAGAAGAGACAGTCAGGGTGCAGTATAGCACCAATGAAACACACAACCTTCCTCTAGTTCTTTAATGCTCCCTCCCACCCCCACTGCCATAACCCCAATTCTATCTCACAAATCTGGCTAGACCAGAACATGTATACTAATACAGATAAGAGCTCGCAACACAGGAAATCCAGAACAGATAAACCCCTCAGTACCAATAAGGGGAGCAGCGATACTATGAGGGTAAGGGTTGAGAAGTGGTGGGGAGTAAGGGGGAAGCAATCACAGTGTTCGACGTATGGCCCCCTTGCTAGGGGGATGAACATCAGAAAAGTGGGTAAAATGAGACAGCAGTCAGTGTATGACAAATAATAATAATTATAAATTATAAATTATCAAGGGGGCATGGGATGGGAGAAGGAGGGGGAAAATTGAGGAGCTGATGCCAGGGGCTCAAGTAGAAAGAAAATGTTTTGAAAAAGATGATGACAACATATGCACAGATGTGTTTGACAAAATGGATACATTTATGGATTGTGATAAGAACTATAAGTGTCCCCAATAAAATGATTTTTAAAAACAAACAAAAACATAATGTTATTTTCATGGTTACCTGTCTTATCTCAATATTATTTTATTACTTATTAAAATTAAACATTATCAAGATTATTTTATTAGTTATTTAAAATGAAATAAAATAAGTTGATATGTATATACAGGTTACTTGACATGTCTCTTGTCAATAAATAAACTGCCAAAGTTATAGACTTTGACCTGACAAAAGAATGAACGATTGAATCTCAACTTCTGAGTTCTATATCATGTACTTCGGGCTAGGTGTCAGGAGAGACAAGCCCCTGGAGAAGGACATTGATCATCCTTGCTAAAGTAGAGCATCAGTGAAAAAGTGGTAGACCCTCACTGATGGATTGACACAAGGGCGACAGCAGTGGGCTCAAACCAGAAGCACGGTGAGGATGGGGCAGGCCGATTCTGTTATAAGTGGGATCGCCCGGAGTCGGCTCTGAAGACAACAGCAAACAACACTGGCACGTGCAGAGAATCTGCTGCGGCACGCTTCAGATTCATTCCCTGGTCTCCGAGGTTTTTTAATGTGGAGGGTTAGCAATCATGTTGCGGCGGCCTGGTAGTGTCTAGTTGGTTCTGAATCACAGCAACCCCTACATACAACAGACAACAACGCTGCCTGGTCCTGAACAGACCTCACACTTTCAAAGTGTGTCAATCTATGCTCTCCCGGGCCTGCCTCTTTTTTTGCCCCCCTCTACTTGGGTTTCGGTGAATCATAGCATTGGCATCCAGCCTCATTTAATGTGCAAGAAATTGAGAGGACAACCGGTTTCTCTCTTATTTTTACTTTCAGTAATCTTAATCCTAGTTTCAGGCGCCCTTTTTTAAAAACTAAAGAAGTCTGGCCTATTACGTGTTGAGTGTAGGCACTCTGATTTGATTCACACTCCCCCGTTTAGCATATGCATGAATCACAGAAAGTCTAATGATTCTGTCCACATGGCAGTTAACATTACATCAGTTGCAGATCTACCCCCTGCTGTTCCTAGAGTCTAAAGTCCAAGTTCATGGGTATGTTTAGTCATTACAGGATTTTACAATATGGAACAAAAAGGATGAAAATGCAATTGCCAGAATAATTTAAGAGCTCTTCACACCACTTGAGCTAAACACCCCATCTTGCATAGAAGTATTCTAGGGTAGTTAATTAAAACCTTCATCCTTTCAACCCTGGATGGTATTGAATCCCAAATGATTTCATCCCCAAAAGAATTAATTTTAAGAGGTAGGGAAAGAAGGCAAGAGAAGTCATATTATTGACAAGTTATGAAAACAATTAAATGTGGATTCTTATGCCAAAAAGAATTTTGAAAATAAAGTGACTGTCAGAGTAATGTAGAATATACTCAGTAAGTCAGCGGAAAAAAGCCCATATTAGTGTGAGTTCTAAATGCTTAATCTCAGTCCACCTATAAAACATAGAGACTCCAATGAGCCAAATTTTATTAGTAGAACTTTTTTTATGGTTTTAAAATGTATTCTATATACTTAGTGATCCTAAGTCAAACTTCTGTGATTGCCACTTTATGTAAACTATGTGAAGTTTTATCCACCGATAAATCAAAATTCAATCCCTTTTTATAAGTGTCTGGACACTTCGATATTTCAACATAGTTCAAATCAATCACACTTCTCAACATTTTGCCTCTTTAAAATTTCTGAAATATTTAGCTTTCAGCCATGTCCTGCCTCTCACTTCAGAAGAGATCCTACCACTGAGATCTTATCTCTATTTTTCAAATTCAAGTGCATTTGTTAGAGTACACAGGTTTCCAAGTTTGATTCATGAAAGCAAATAAGCAAGCATTTAAATGCAGTATAAGAACTGTTGGTTTTTAGAATACAGTCTTTTTTTCTAAATGGTTTTCTTGTTTATTTTATTTTCATGGCATATATCTAACCATGTATAGAAGCTCTAGTGGTCTAGTAGTTTACACACTGGGCTGTTAACCACAGGCTCAGCAGTTCAAACCTACTAGCCCCTCTTCTAGAGGAAGATAAGACTTTCTGATCCCGTAAAGATTTGTAGTCTCATAAACCAATAGGCGCAGGCAGTTCTGATCTGTCCACAGGATCCCTATGAGTATTAACTGACTTGATGGTAGTGAGCTGTTGTTTTATTTGTTTTGTTTTTAAGGTAACCAAATTCATATTAGAATATTAATTATATATTCATTCATATAGAAATGCTAAGAAATACACAAAGATTATGTATACAGTAATCAAATTGGATTATACTCACAATACCTGAATTTCTGACTTGTCACCTAGAATTCTAATACTCCCCAAATACATGAGATAACAATGCACAATCAATATAGTTATTTTAGGAGAATGGTTAAGTAGAGGAAACCAGGAGGCATGTTGTTTAAATCCTTCTGTTGAAAACTTGAACATGCATCAGCAAGTTGAGAAAGCAGCTTGGAAACTACTGGATAAACACCTGATATTAGGAAATTAACTTATCAGTGCTTGCAGAGGAGAGGAGAGCCTTACTTCAGAAAAGAGCCGGGAGGCATCTGCCCACATAGTTCCCATTGTCATCATTAAGGCACACACCACAGCTTCACTTCAGATCCATTCAACACACATCGGTAGAATTTTGTGGCTTTAGACCCACCGTATGAAACCAGAGAGTCTTCATACTTAATTACTATAATTAATCTAAATTTCAAGTATGTGGCATAAAAATCTCCATTCGTCCCATAGCATTCAAAGAAGAAATGTCTTTGACCATCCGCCTGTGTGATTTTACTGGGATGAAAGCATGAAATGAGAGACAAAAGAAACCCTTGTGTTCCTTCTCTTGCACCTAGTAAAGTAATAATAGTTGTGCACATTATTATATTAATCTTCTGGATGCAATGTAAGCATGTTTCCATTTCTTAACTGAATTGTTTAGTATATGGGAGTTTCTGGCTGTTATTTCTGTCTCAAAAAATTTTCTTTTTGATGGGCTTGACTGAATTTTCTCAAGAAAATACTTTTAAAAAATTAAACATACCTCAAATCATAAAGAAGTTCTGTTTAGGACTTAAAATGGAGAGGAATAATATGAACTAGATATTTTCCTTATTGTCTATAAACTCAAAACATCTCACACTTACTGCCATTAAGTAAATTTCAACACATAGTGACCCTATATTGTCCATACTTTGAGGGTAATCTAGATACAAATTTCAGGACCATATCAATAAGAAGAGAAGATATATTTGCACATATTTTGTAACCGTTCTATTCATTCTTACATCTACTTATTCCTTTACTTTGTTCATCATAAATATGCTGCTATTATTTTAAGATTCGCTGTCATTTATCACCTTCTCCACTTCAAGTTCTCGGCTGGTTTTATGCGGTGTGAAGTTGAACTATCCCCTTACTGAAAAGAACATACAATAACGAGTCAATTTAAAACTCAGACCAGGGTATCTTGGAGCAGTGAATAGTTTAAGGGCATGTGTAGGTAAGCTAATAAAATGATGAATCAACCCCGTGGGAAAAGAAAACAAGAGAAAAATCAATGTCATTATGATCAACCTGGGATTCTAAGTGCAAGCCTTGGTCGAGCATGTGGGGAGTCATTCTTGCCTCCTGCAGGACGTGCCACTGGGAACAGAAGCAGGGCGGACGGGAAGAAGTTGTCCTGGTGAGCGTTTCTGCATCTCCTTCCTCGATTTTTTCCCCTATTCAATTAAAAGAGTGTCTTGTTTTCTCTCTTCTTTGCTAAGTAGAAAGCACAGGTGGTAGCAGAATCTAGGGGGTGAGCATTTTAAATGTTCTGGAAGAGCTGGATAGGCTATTTCCTAAGAGGATTTATGTTTACTTCAGTTTTGACTTCAAAAGTCCATGCAACTACAGCCTAGGCAATCTCATCTGAATCAAAATGTCCCTGGACACTTCTCTTTGGCGTTTTGTCCGTCACTCAAAATCCCCGAGTACTATTATTTTCCTTCAAGCAACAATATGACTCCTTCTCTTTCAATATGAAGCTCCCTGTGTCCAGAACTTTCCTTTGGAGCTAAAGTCATAATTCTACGTCTCTTGGTCATGGTGGGTCTGACACAAGTCATGATATTTTCCAGTGCCTCTTAACTCCTCACTTTTGTTGTGTTGTGTGGTTTTTTTTTTCGTTTTAAAACCATTTTATTGACATAAAATGCATGTACCATATACTCCTAATTCCATGATTTGAATATATTAAAAAGAGTTGTGTAATCATCACCATAATCAATGAGAAATGTTTCTTTATGACAATAAGGTAATGAAGAGAATTCTTTAGAAAGGGTCTTGGAGACAGCCTTATCTAAAGTTTCTTAGATCACTTAAAAGGGTTTAATTCTAACAAACGGTTCCTGGGCCAGGGGCTGGTGGTATTATAATGGTGATCATGAGTCCCTAAGATATCTGGTTACAGCGGTTTCACACCAGTGGATTTATCAGATGCTCCTGAGGGATATGTGACCACAGCTGCACACCTCTGAAATGCGTCACTCACCCATCACTGTCTGCTGAGCTAGTCATCAGGGAATCATGAAGAAAAATATGGCACCAGACTTGAAGGAAGGCCTATGAACAACCTGTGGCATGCAGATGACACTTGCTCGTGGAGATGAAGGATTGCAGCCTTCAGGATGGTTTACATCTCAATGTGAAGAAGACCCAAATCCCTGTAACTGGACCAATAGGTAACATCATGCATGATAACTGGAGAAAAGGTTGAAGCTGTCAAGAATTGTGTCTTGCTTAGATCTACAATCAATGCTCATGGAAGCAGCAATCAAGAGCTCAAACAACACATTGCACTGGGTAAAGCTGCTGCACAAGACCGTTTTAGAGCAGTTCTTTAAAGCAAGGATGTTAACTTTGAGGACTAAGGTGTGTCTGACCCAAGCCATGGCATTTTCATTTCACTTCACATGCAGGTGAACATTGGACATTGAATAAGGTCCTCACTTCTAAGTCACCAGCCACTCTGAGGAAAAGCGAGCAGGCTTTATAGTCCCTTAAGAGTTACAGTCTGGGAAACTCACAGGGCTCGTCTCCCCTGTCCTATAAGGGTCACTATGAGTGGGTATCAACTTGATGGCAATGAAGTTTTATTTATATATTTATCTTTTATCATAAGCATGTGGAAGCTGGACCATGAATAAAGAAGACCAAAGATTAATTGGTCTGCTTGAAATATGATGTTGACAAAGAATACACGTGGACTGCAAAAAGAAGGAAGAAATGTGCCCTGGAAGAGATACGTGCAGCAGAATACTTCTTAGAAACAAGCACGATGAGCCTTGGTCTTACATACTTTAGACATGTTATTAGAAGAGATCAGTTCCCGGATCCTTATCATTGATAATTTGATAAAAGATCTGGGCAGTGAAATAGAAGACTAAAACAGATTGATTTCTGCAGAAATTAGATTGGTTAACACAGGATTTGCAACAGTGAATGCAAACATAGGAGAGCTATGAAATCGTGACAGGAAGAACCTGCTTGTTTTCATAGTGACACCAGTGGCTAAACTAATAACACTAACACACAGTGATTATGTATCGGGCTGCAAACAGCAAGAACTGTGTCTTGAAACCACCAGCCAGCTCCAAGGGGGCAGGAGGAGGCCTTTTACTCCAGTGAAGATTGGAGGGTTCAGCGACCCACAGGAGCAGTTCTCTCTTGCCCGGTAGGATTGCTGTGAATCAGCATAGTCGGTGTCAGTGGAAGTAATGCCCCCGGAGGATGAGTCACAATGTTCTCTAACATAAAATGACAGTGCTGTCTTTAAGATAAACCACACAAACACACACACACACACACACATAAACTGTAGGTGCATGAATGAGTTTTGAGTTTCCACTTAATTCTAGCCCCAATCTAAAAATAATTAGGTATAAGGATAGGGTCCTGCTTGGTGATTGAGCTCAGGAAGAGAGCACTGGAAACAAGGGTGCCATCACACAGTGTGTAAAGACACCAGATGGTATCCAGCTCTCAGAAAGAATAATGTCTGGGGTCTTACAGGCTTGCTTTCAAACAAGCAGCCATCTAAATTAGATGTCAACTAAGACCATATGAAAGAAGCACACCAGCCTCTGTGATCCAAAGCCTGTAAATAATATAATACAAATCTAAAAGAGGAAATAGCATCAGGGTTACATTATAAACCTCTGGCTTGCAGAAAGCTACAGATGACAGTGAAAGTTCGAAATCCATTTGCAAGACAGATCCATAGATTCAACCTCAAGTGAGTTCCTCCTGTCCATACTTGAGAACATTGTAATGTTGATAATGACAGATGTGCAAAAATGCAATATCTTTTTTTTCAGGTTTTGGACATTTTATTTATTTTAATCATTTTATTGGGGGCGCATACAGCTCTTATCACAATCCATACATATATCCTTTGTGTAAAGCACATTTGTAAATTCATTGCCCTCATCATCCTCAAAACATTTTCTCTCCACTTAAGCCCCCGGCATCAGCTCCTCATTTCCCCTCCCTCCCTTATGAACTCTTGATAATTTATAAATTATTATTTTGTCATATCTTACACTGTCTGATGTCTCCTTTTTTTAAATCTCCCTTTTGACCCATTTAAAAGCTGTTTCGGTATTTTTTTTTAAAAAGGTACATGGAAATGCACATGGATTTAAACCCTGACCAGTCCCCTCTCCCTGGACTGGGGGTATGAGGAGCTTCGCTCACATGCAGACTGCACTGGGAAGTGGATTGTTGTAGGGCAGTTAAGCTAGCATTTAGCACCCTGTCATTTGGTCTCCTTTGTGCTTGACTTAAATTTGTTCTACTCTTGAATATTTTCTACTTTTCACTTTTTTACTTTGTTATTGTTTTTAGATTAGGTTCAGTTTTGTTGTTTTTTTATGTTTTTCTGCATGTGAAATCTGGAATAGGTAAATGTATAGGGACAATAGTGGGGGAAATGAGGAGCTAATAACAATGAATACAAAAGTGAAGAATATGTTCCAAATAGTTTTGCTGTGATGGTTGTACAACTTTTCTTGATGTACTTGAACTATTGAACTGAATGATACGTGAATTGTATGCCAATAAAACTGTTTAAAATGTAAAAAGGTTAAGTATATGTGCATGGAAATTTTTCTGGATCATTGAAAATATAGTATTAGTAATTTATTAAGATCAATATTTAAAAATATCATATCCATATTCTCTGGATAATAATGTATTAATAGTTTAATAATTTTAGAATAAAATATTAATGAATCTTATTTCATACAACCAAAATACATTTTATTTGTGGCATTTTATATAACCACCAACAGAACTTAACAGAGTAATGAACTTCTGACAATTAATGTCAGCTTACAGCTATGGATGAAAGATTGAAGTTGTCAAGTATTTAGTGTAGTTTGTATCTACAACCAATGCTCATGAAAGCAGCAGTCAAGCTATAAAAACACACTGCATTGATTAAGTTTGCTGAACAAGACCTCTTTAAAGAGTTGAAAAGCAAGGATGTTACTTGATCGCTAAAAAGTACGCATGGCCCAAGTCATAGTATGTTCAATTGCCTCAAATAAATATGAACATCGGACACTGAAATAAGGAAGACAGAAGAAGAATTGATGCATTTGAATGATGGTCTTAGCAAAGAATATTAAAATTACCACTGACTGCTGAAAATAAATAAATAAACAGATCTCTCTTGGAAGAAGTCAGCCAGAATGCTCCTTAGAAGAAGAGTTGTAGGACTTGGTCTTCTGTCATGTGGACATGTTATCAGAAAGGCTCAGTCCCTGGAGCAGGACATCTTGCTGAGAAAAGTAGAGGGAGAGTGGAAAACAAGGGACCTTGGCCAGTTGCGATGGCTGCAACGATGGGCTCAAACGGAAGCCCACCTGTTCCGATAGGGCAGGGCAGGCAGGGTTTGCTTCTGCAGGCCTAGGGTCTCTGGGGTTTGGAATCAAGTCAACTGCCCCAGTCAACAACAACAGCAAATCTTTATTTTGTAAGATATTTTCTTATAAATAATTTGTGTGGTTTGTTTGTTTCCTATAAAGTAGAAGTATACATCTTCTAAGCAGAGTGATATCAAGGATAGAATTAAATTTTGTATATCTGGAATACTGAAGTGATGTTTTTATGACTAAATTAACACATTCACCTGTCAAATTCCTTTTATGACATAGAAATTGATAGATTTTTCTCAGTTTCACAAAGAAAGTTTGAGGGGAGGGGCAAAATTACAACAAAAAATCATCTTTCCCTTTCTTCAACTTCGCTTATTTTTGTAAAGATGGAATTCTCATGTGGAAAAGGAACAAAATAGTTTAAAACAAACAAAATAGGAACTTGAAGCCTCAAAAGGGTTATCTCAAGAGTCATAAGGCAACTACCAAAGGAAAAAAAATTAAACCTCTAAATGAGGGCAAACTGTTACGTCATCCTGCTCTTCTGGCCCAGCTGGGGGATTCCAACAATCACCCTTGAGGCTGTTACCCAAGTTCGCAGTGACTGTACCATGGAGGATGCGAGACGTCCGTACTACTGTCTCACAATATGGCGAATCCACATTCAAGTGCAGATTCTTGGTTAAAGTTTTGTCCAAGGTGTTTATGAACACCCTCAAAACTTACAGTCCTGAAGTAAATTTGTGAGATTTTCTTCTTACTTTTCTGACTGTAATAGTTAGGTTTTCTGTCAATTTGGCTGGGTCGGGATTATTATACTTTGGAAATTGAGGATTAGGGAGGAGTGTGATTTCCTTTCAAAGTCACTTTCTGCTGTAATTGAAAGGAACTTCCGTGGGGATGTAGCCTACTCTTATTTAAGCAGACTCTGTGGGAAGTTCTCTATCTTTCTGCTGGTTTTGATCCTGCATCTGGCTCATGGAACCACCATACTGCTTGCCCATCCTGGGAACTATCATTGGACTATATCGCCTGCCAGCATTTGATTCATTTGACACTCTAACTATGATCCTGGCTCTGCCTGGCTCCTCATCCTGTTTTCCTTTTTGTCAGCTCCAGCAGGTATATGAATCAGGAAAACTCTAGCTTAACCTCCGACTCATGGGCTGAGAGACTGAACTTAACTTTTTCTATACTGTGAGCCACTTTCCTGATATAAAATGTTTGCTTATCTAGAGAACTCAGCCTACCACACTGACTGATTATATTTCCATTTTTAAGAAACATTTGGAAGTTCCCCTTTGTGTATGTATATATTTGTATCTACTTCTTTGGGGAAGACTAACAATGTCAGAAGTGTGTACATTGACTCTTTGGGTTTTAGGAACTTGCTGTCAAAGAAAAGATTCTAAACTTCTTTTAGCCCACTGACACCTAGTTATCATCTGTTAACTAGATATAAACCCTCATGGGCTTTTTTTAATCGCTTTACTTGCAACCGAAAAGTTATAATTCAAACACACCAATCAATTCATATGGGAAAGATGTAATAAACGATTCCCAGAAAGTTAACAACCTTGGAAATCCTATGAGGCAGCTCGACAGTGGTTGCTATGAGCTGGAATTGAATTGACAGCAACAGTTTGAATTATTTTGGTTTTCTTAACTAGAGAAGCAACCAAAAGTTACAATTATTTGTTCATAAAAATTGGTACTGACATTTTAAGTTATAGAAACATTAGAGGGAAAAGTGTTCTATTGAATATTGGCATTTGAAAACATCAGGCTGACCAGCTGGGGAGAGAAGAATATTTCTTTCCATAGTTTACAAAATGCTAGTTATTGACATGGATTTCACTAGTCTGCCTTATTGTCTATTGGGGTGGAGATATGATAGCTATATTAATGGTCTACTTTCAATTAAAATCTCAAACACAGAGGAATTCTATTCACCTCCCTGTAATATTTTCCTCTTTAATCATTCTCATCTGAGCAAATAGTCAAAACAAACTATTAAAATATGGGAAAATTGCTGCACTTGAAACTATGCCTTTGCTGACAGGCGACAAAAAGAACTGTCAAGTGCTTTGACCTGGATAACAATTCCTTAACTTTAAAATTTTTTTTATGTTCCTCCAAGATTCACAGATTTTAGACACTAAAGAAGATAAATAATGAGTGAACTGTATCAGGTATCCTTCTACATTCTCAGCAAGGCCCTGGGGCTCCATTTGTATTTCAGTATACTCAGCAGTGAGGTGAGCCATGCTAAGCACTTACTGGATTTGTAGTTAAGGTGCGGGAGAAATAATCAGTATCTGCATAGCCTGCCTTCTGGGGCAACACTTGTTAGCTAAGTGTGTTTTCTTTGAGAATCAAATAGTGAATCCAAACTGTGTTCAAGAAAAGAAAGGAGGTGATTTATTTCAACATCTTTTTCTATAGCCTTGTTGATAAATGTTTTGACGTGCATTCAAAATCTGCACTGAAATAATAAGAAGCACTCCGGTGTCCTGTTTTACTGTCCAACTATTTCTGTTGGACAAATAGCAAAATTATGATGATAAAATACAAAATAAATGCAATAGAGAACAGTGAAAAATGACAGAGTCAAATTTCAGTCATAACTCACTCAAGTGAATCTGCTGATGTCATCAATGAGGAAAGTGAGACTTGAGTGATTTGTTTTAGTAGGTTTTTAAGAGTCCACTATCCCAATGTAGCCAATCTGTGGGAATACATTGACTAGCTGGTTTCTATCTATTGTGAAAATTGGTAAGAAAAGGAAAACCATAACCAGTGAACCGAAAAATAAAACAGAGCATCTTTGACAAGTTCTTATTCTTTTTTAATGATAGGTGAACATTGTTGAATTTTGTACTTTATGATAAACACAAACTCTATGATAAAAATAAAAGGAATAAAAAAGAAATACCCAAGAAAAGCATTCTTGTGTGCCATCGACCCTCATGACATCTATTTTTATTGTCAAACAATTTTGTTGACATGATAACTGTTATGTTAACTTCCATTATCCTGCTTTATACTTACAGAAATGTTATAAAGCATGTGGTGACTGTTTTCAGCAGATTCTTCCTTGTAAGCTACTAGTGAGAATAAGTTACTCCAGTGCTCACCTCCCTCTGCTCTCCTGGGCCCCTGCCTCCTCAACTGTTGCCAGCTGCTCCCAGCCACTATTCTCTCTCCAGTCATGTATCACTTGCCTTTTCTGAATCTGCTTTTTCATATCTGGCTAACTTCAGCCTCATTTGCTTTCTGTATTTTGATTAGAAGCATTTGCCTCCCCTTGCCATTGTTCCCTCTTTTTCACGCCCATGAAGCAAGTCCACCATCACAACCACATCAATATCAACAGTGATCTAAATCCGTTCCCGGCAACGTAAGGTCTCTGAGACATTTCCCTAGCAGGAGCATTCATCAGAGACCTTGGGTGTTTTAAAAGATTAAGCAATCAACTATCAGTTGGAAGATCCATCAGTAGAAAGGCCTAATGATCTACTTCTCAAGGTTATAGCCATTCGATACTCTATATATCAATCATAATTCTGCTCTGAAACACACAGAGCCAGCATGAGTCAGAACTGACTCCACAACAACTGGTTGAAGTAGAAATTTAAAAAAAAATCATTTTATTGAGGGCTCACACAATTCTTATCACAATCCATACATACATCCGTTGTGCCAAGCACATATGTACATTTGTTGCCATCATCATTCTCAAAACATTTGCCTTCTACTTGAGCCCTTAATATTGGCTTCTCATTTTTCCCCTTCCCTCCCCCCTGCCCCTTCCCTCATGAGCCCTTCATAATTCATAAATTATTATTATTTTGTCATAAGTTACACTGTCCGACATCTCCCCCCACCCTCTTCTCTGCTGTCCATCCCCCAGGGAGGAGGCTATACGTATAGAAATTCTCCTTTATGTCCACTAATACTAATATCATATATAATAAAAATAGTCATATTAACAACACTATTTTTTGTTAAGAACATCATTTATAACTCACTCTTTTACCTTGTTTCCTGTAGCGTGTGTCTTTCATCCTGGTTTTCCAAATAACAGAACTCTCAAACTCTGAAGATAACAAATGAATGTAGATGTTTCCTACCTGTGGGGAGGTGAAATTACTTAATATGGCTCTTGTATCCATAATCTCTGTGTCCCTCCCCCAACCAATGAATGGATGGGAACAAGTATAGAATGTATAGAGAACATTAACTCAGGGATTGGATAGTTTGCCGTCCCACTGAGCCCTCTCAGAAGCTGGAGAGTAATCACATGGGTATCAAGGGGCAAAAAGGCACCAGGGGAGCAAGGGCAAGATCCCTGTCTGAAGTGGCAGAAGCAGCAAAGGTAGTAGAGGCAGCACTGTGACCCCAGGGCAGAGCAGAAAAGCAGCACTGAGACCATGAAGCAGAACAGTGTGTAGACTCCCTGACCTGGAAAGGGGCTGTGAACAAAAGAACTATATCCTTAGCATTTTTCTAAGCTGTTAGCTTTCCCACAATTATGAATATTTTGTGAGTTCTGTGTGGCTGTTGCAGTGAATTTTGGCACCCAGCAGAGAAGCAGCGTGGCGAGGGAGAGATAGTTGGTTTTATAATAGGATAAAGAAGGAGGGAGGGTAAGGGAGTTTCTAACCTCTGCTGCATAAGGTTGGGCACCAGAAGGCCCAGGGGGCATAGGGGTTACTTAATGGGTTGCTAACCTAAAGGCCATCCGTTTGAAAGCATCAACCACTTCTTTTGAGAACGACTAAGCTTTCTTTTCCGTAAAGAGTTTGTCTTGGACACTCACCAGGGCAGTTCTGCCCTGTCCTGCGGGGTTGGTCTGCGTTGGCAGGACTAGTTGGCAATGAGTTTGAGAGGGCATTAGGGTTCATTCCCTCCTCTCCTTGTGTAACCAGAGGAGGTCAGACAGGGTCTTAGTGGCATTTCTTCCTGACCCCGGCGACATTTTCACAAAGAGGAGTTTCCAACCAAAATGCTTTTCCCATTACTTTGTTTTTATTGTTAGAGGTGGACAAGTAGAATAGAAATGGACTCAGAGTCTTCAGTGATTAACAAGTTCGTCTCAAACTAACAATGTTGTTGTTGTTGTTCGGTTCCTGACCTAACAGAACGAACCTGCCTGGTCCTGTGCCATCCTCACCATCATTCCGACGCTTGAGCCCCTTGTGCCAGGCACTGTGCCAATCTGTCTCCGTGAGGGCCTTCCTCTTTTCACTCCCCCTCTGCATTACCAAGCACGATGTCCTTCTCCAGCAACTAGTCTCTCCTGATAACATGTTCGAGTACATGAGATGCTATCTCTCCATCCTTGCCTCTAAGGAGTACTCTGGCTATGCTTCTTGCAAGACATATGGGTTTGTGTTTTTAGCAGTCCAGGTTACTTTCAATATTCTTTTTTGGACCAAAATTGAAAAGCATCAATTCTTCTTTGGTCATCCTTATTCAACGTCCAACCTTCACATGCATCTGAGGCAACTGAATTGTCCTGATACAATCACCTATTTAAATGATTTTCCTTATAAGGAGTCCCTGGGTAGTCCAATTGGATGGAAAGATATAGAAATATATTTATATATATTGAAAGGGAAATAGATCTATGTACATAGAAATGGAAAGATATGGTTATGAAGAAATATGCTAACTGAAATATATGGAAATATATGCATATAGTGAAAGGGAAATAGATCTATGTACATATATTTATATGTTAAGTATTAAGGTAGCAGACAGTCATTGGGCCTCTACTCAAGTACTCTCTCAACACAAGATCATTTTGTTCTATAAACCTGACATTCTGTGATGCTCACCTTCCTGACATGATCACTGAAGGTAAATTGGGTGCATAGCGAATGTGGTGAAGAAAGCTGATGGTGTCACACTATCAAAAGATATAGCATGTGGGGTCTTAAAGGCTTGAAGATAAACAAGTGGCCATCTAGCTGAGAAACAACAAAGTCCACATGGAAGAAGTGCACCAACCTTTGTGATTATGAGGCGTCGATGGGATCAGGTATCAGACATCAAAGACCCAGAACAAAAAAATCATATCAATGTGAATGAGGGGGAGTGCAGAGTGGAGACTCAAAGCCCATCTGTAGACAATTAGACATCCCCTTACAGAATGGTCATAAGGAAGAGACAAGCCAGTCAGGGTGCAGCATAGCACAGATGAAACATACAACTTTCCTTTCGTTCTTTAATGCTTTCTCCCCCACACTGTCATGACCCCAATTCTACTTTACAAATTCCGCAAGACCAGTGCATGTATATGGGCACAGATCAGAGCTGGAAACACAGAGAATCCAGGACAGATAAACCCTTCAGGACCAATAATGAGAGTAGC
>NW_022111368.1:69778-71234 GCF_000313985.2 Echinops telfairi
GCACAATGCAATAATATGCATCCCTAAAAAACAGTGAAAAAAGCACAACACACCACATGCCATGGAAGGACCTGGGAACCATTTTGCTAAGTCAATCACAAAAGGACAAATACTGTATGAGGCCACTTCTATAAGGAGTAACACCAATTAAACAAGTCTTGGGGACTGATTCCAGAGCAAAAGGGTTGAAGGCTACCTACTGGCCATCCATATATCACCTCCCTCATGCTCACTTCATAAGAATCACCTGGAAGGAGGAGACCTCACATTTTTTGAGGTCACTCCTTCAAGAAGGGGGAAAAGGGATAAGATCATGCACTTGATGCTATTCAACATTGAGACAAGGCTGGGACAAATTAATAGGCCCTTCACAGGACTGGAAGGGGAACCTTGCCGGAAAATCTAGTTAAGACCAGGGTAAGGGAGCATCTAGATTTTGGAAGAGACCCTGATGTTTCTGCTGGTGAATTTAGAGGGCGAATGAGGTGAAGCAAACTCACATCCGGAAGGGATGCTAAACAATGATTGTAGGGAATGGACCAGACTTTATGCTCCTGAGTAGATATTGGGGATATGTTTGTACCCAACCCTCAGTGAACCCCACCATGGAGTAAGCACCATGCTAACCTTGGACTCTGACCTTGGAGGAAGCATTATTTCACACAAGGGATAAGCCAGAAGTATTTAACGTAGAGGCCCCATTGAAGGAACTGAGTCCCGCCTTGAAACTGCCTGTACCCTCGGGCTGAGGACTGGGGTATTCTGATGGGAGCAGAGAGTAGCTGCCCTGGAAGTGGCAGTCATTGAAAGTTGGAGGGAACCCCTGGCTGGGTGGGTGCCCAATGGCTATGGACCCAGAACCACCATATGTTTAGTGCCTCGATGCCCCCTTTGCATTGACATGGCTGGCTTAGATCTGTTGAGCAGGAATCTGCACTTGTAAAAATTGATCCAGGGAGTTTCTCCCTGGCACCCATTCCCATGCTTCAGATAAACTTGGTTCAATCCAATGGAGATCAAACGGTGCAAGGCAATTAACTCATGAGTCGAGGCTCATGGGGGAACTGTTCTCATATAGACTCCTCCTACCTATAGTGTCCAGAGTGCTGTGGCATGGGAACACGTGTCGATGTTATCAGTGCCATTGCTTTAGACCCCAGGGGGATGATGGACAATGCTTTTCTTTTTTTTGTTCATATGGGGTTTTGTTTTCCTGCCTATTTCTTCGTTGTATTATGGGCTCCCGCTTAACTCTAGCCCCAATCTAAGAACAGTTAGTCCTTCCATCATAGCCCTGCTATATATTCACTCTCATGAGATGATCACTGAAGATAAGGGTGCTACAGCAGAGAGTGGTGAAGGAAGCAGATAGTCACTGGCTAACAATACTGTCTGGGGTCGTAAAGGCTTGTATTGAAACCAGCAGCCATCTTGGTGAGGAGTCAACTAAGTCTAT
>NW_022111368.1:71573-72916 GCF_000313985.2 Echinops telfairi
AGTTGACCTCCCTCTTGACTCAAACTGAACTTGTTCTAGGTATTTCTTGCTTGTTCCATAGCAAAAACTTCTTCCCTGGCTTTTAAATGATTGGTGGTGATCCTTTATTCCTTACTAATTATTGGAATTTTTTCTTTCTATTAATATTATTTTATCATTATCACTTGGAAAAAACTTGTTTTCCATGTTATTTCAGTTCAAAATTGTAGCAGTCAGTAATTTCAGTTGCAAAAAAGAACAAGTTTAATAGCTAGTTTAAGTAGTAAAAGAATTGCTTTTTACTCAATTGATGTTACATATAAGAATTATACTCTAACCTAATAAAGCACTAATTGTATGCAATGAATGAACTTTATTTTTATGCATGTAAAATAGTTCTAGAATGTTCCCAATCTCTGAAAAACTGAGAAAATAATCCCTCAAATAATTTTTCTATGTGTCAGTTCAGTTGAAGGGTAGTTGAGGAAGGATAATCATGCTTGAAGAAATCATGGGCAGGAGCAATGTAGTAAACAGTAGCCAGGATGCTTCCACAACAACCTCCGTGCTGCTCTGGGAAGTGCAACTTGCACTGTGGATGCCCACAGCATGAACCAGCATATGGATGCCCCATTGTTGTTCTCCCAAGCAAGAGGCCTCCCTCATCACCCTTCACAGAACTTGGATCCCACATAATAGCTGCTTCCTAGTGCTTCCCGTCTTAGAAATGAATGTCTCATAGTGTCTAGGCTTACAAGTCAGGGGCTGCTAACCGCCAGGTCAGTGATTTCAACTCATCAGCCACTCTGTGGAACACAAACAAAATTTTTCACTCCTTTAAAAAAATCACATCCTCAGGAATTCCCAGAGACCGCTCTCCTTGGTTCTATCAGATCCTTGTAAATTGGGACGTACTCAATAGCAGGGTGTCTGAGTTAAGTCATATTTAGATGACTAGGTGTAAGAGACATTGTGACACTGAGTTTATGGCTTCTGCACTAAGAAGAGGGGAGTTATAAGCTACGAAATGCTGAGCTACCATAAATCGGGAAAAATGTCCACTCTGGAGATAAGGAATCACTTCTTAACCCAGCGACTTTCAGCTGGCACAGTTTTCACCAGGGAAACCTTAACAATATTTAAACTCATTTGATTGTCACATTTGCTTAACTAGAAGGCTGTTGCTGACAACTAGTGAGCAAGAGCTCAAGAATGCTTCTAAACATTTTACAATGTACAGGATGGCCCTGCAAACAAATAATTATCCTTTCCCAAATGTTCATAGGTCATTATGAAGAAATCCTTCCTGATTCCATGTTTCTCCAGTAATAACCTTGGGGTTTATGTACCTTGATGAGGATAAA
>NW_022111368.1:73016-75132 GCF_000313985.2 Echinops telfairi
GCTTCTCGTCTTAGAAATGAATGTCTCATAGTGTCTAGGCTTACAAGTCAGGGGCTGCTAACCGCCAGGTCAGTGGTTTCAACTCATCAGCCACTCTGTGGAACACAAACAAGATTTTTCGCTCCTTTAAAAAAATCACATCCTCAGGAATTCCCAGAGACCGCTCTCCTTGGTTCTATCAGATCCTTGTAAACTGGGACGTACTCAATAGCAGGGTGTCTGAGTTAAGTCATGTTTAGATGACTAGGTGTAAGAGACATTGTGACACTGAGTTTATGGCTTCTGCACTAAGAGGGGAGTTATAAGCTATGAAATGCTGAGCTACCATAAATCGGGAAAAATGTCCACTCTGGAGATAAGGATTCACTTCTTAACCCAGTGACTTTCTTTTTTTTTTTTTACAGTCAACCTCTGATGTTTATTCCCCAAAGTGTGAATGCATAGATATTACACACTATATTGCGTTTTTAATTTACATATATGCCTCATCACAGTTTTAAGTTTCTAAATAATATTGACCATTATCTATTCTTAAAAGGTAAACAATAGCTAGGAAAATACAGTCCCAGTGTAGTTAGAATATGAATGACTGAAATACCAAAACCTATTAATACAAATTAAGTGAATATACCAGTGAATTTATTTTTTTCGATTTGCAGCATTTTTAATAATCCTCAGAATTTTGAAGTATCCTTTATGAGTACTAAAATTATTTCATGAATCTTCATTTACATGTATGTCTTGCAATTAATAAAAATACTAACAATACTGATATTTATTAGCCAGGTAAGAATTGTGCATCGAGCAAACTTTGCCCACTGCTATCAAGTCAATTCCGACTCATAGTGACCCTATAGGAGAGAGTAGAAGTGCCCCATTGGACTTCTGAGGCTGTAAATCTTTTGTTTTTTAATCATTTTATTGAGGGCTCATACAACTCTTCAGCTGGCACAGTTTTTCACCAGGGAAACCTTAACAATATTTGAACTCATTTGATTTTCACTTTTGCTTAACTAGAAGGCTGTTGCTGGCAACTAGTGAGCAAGAGATCAAGAATGCTTCTAAACATTTTACAATGTACTGGATGGCCCTGCAAACAAATAATTATCCTTCCCCAAATGTTCATAGGTCATTATGAAGAAATCCTTCCTGATTCCATGTTTCTCCAGTAATAACCTTGGGGTTTATGTACCTTGATGAGGATAAATGTTCTTAAAAGAATCTATGTTCTTTTAAGTGGCTCAGGTGATTCTGAAGTATCTGGAGTTAGCATCAGCAGAGAATTGTTATTATAGGGCAACTTGCATATCTTAAAATATAGGATAGGGAGTGTTTGTAAATTTCACATGCAATTAATTATTGTCATTAACTTATCTGTATTGCCTAGAATAATGCTTTGTGCCTAATACTAATTTTGCTTCTCTGTTTATTTGTTCATACCCTTATGTAACTATGTTTTAGAAAGTAAATGTTAAGGAGTCATATGATAATGGAACTTTCATTTAATCCAGATCTAATATAATCCAAAATCTATATTTATTTTTGTTTTTTATTGTTGTTTTTCCTTCTCCCATTCATTCATCCATGTACTTGATTCAACCAATAATTATGAAAAATGACCAATAAGACAATTCCTGTTCTTAAAATATCTCTTTGGGGAGACAGAAAAGTAAATAGGCCTTCACGAAGTCAAGTTGAAAGCACCCTGGTCATGGAATCACAAATCAGAAAGGGTCTCATAGAAAGTGAACCTAACCCAGGGTAAATTCTCCTTCTGCTATGAAATGTCCTTTGGCAGTCTCTCCTTTATATCCCACATATTCCACAGATGCTGTATTGAACATTTGCTTAAATTTGTAATCTCCTGGAGCATCTTCTGTCATCTCTGATTTTGGAACTCACAAGGGTGATGAAATCTCAGGCTTGACATGAGAGGTGCAGAATGTGGAAGAGAGTTGCTGCCGTGTCATCACGAGCTCAGTATTTGCGTATCACCATCTTCTTGGAGTGACCATCACTCCTAAGGTACCGTGATCTAGTATGCATTCTTTTATGTTTCTGGTGATTTCATTTGTTTGTTTGTGAATCACAATGTGCTTTGCTGCTCTGTTTTGGG
>NW_022111368.1:76739-78399 GCF_000313985.2 Echinops telfairi
TCTGGTTATATGTATTCCTAGTTATTTATTTATTTTTTGTGTGAATGCTAATGCAAATGGAATTGTTCATTTTCTCTTTCAGATCAGTCATTAATGGTATAGAGACATTCATCTGAATTTTGTATATTGACATTGGACTCTGCAGCTTTTCAAACATATATTAATTCTAATAACTTCCTTGTAAATATTTGTGGTTTTCTATTTATAGCAAAATGTCGTCAACAAATAAGGATAGTTTTACTATTTATTTCCTTATTTAAAAATAAGGGAAAATCTTTTATATCTTCTTTTCTTGCCTAATTGTGCTGGTTCTGAATTACAATACAATAGTCTAATAAAAGCAATTATAATAATGAAAGCAAGGATTCTTTCTTGTTGTTCATTTTAAAGAGAAAAATATTTTTTTCATTTTGATCAATGTGTTAGCTGTAGATTTTTCATAATTGCCCTTTATCAAATTGAGGAATTTCCCTTCTATTCCTAGACTCCTGAATTTTTTATCATTATTAGGTTATGGATTTTGCCAAATATCTTTCCTGCATAGATAGAAATGGTCATGTTTGTGTCTTGTCCAGTTTTAATTCTTTTATTAATGTGGTGTATTATGTTCATTAGTTTTCTAGTGGTGAACCATTTTCTATTCCTGGTGGAAATTCTACTTGGTCATGGTATATAATAATTTCAATATGGTATTGGAGTCTGCTTCTGATATATTATTAAGAATTTTGCATCTGTATTCATAAGGGTGTTGACTTCTCTTTTCGACTTTTCTGGTGCATTGTTTAGCATTGGTGTAAGGGTAATGCTCGCTTCACATAATGAGTTTAGGAGTATTCAAGTTCTTCTATTGCTTTGAATGACCTATAAAAAGATTAGTGTCAAATACATGTAATAGAACGCTCAAGTCAAAGCAGATGGTTCAAGATTTGTTGTTATTGGAAGGTGTTTTTGCTGATTCATTCATTTTCCTTGTTAAGGCTCTATTGAGAGCCTGGGTTCTCATTTCTTCCTGGGTTAATTTAAGTAATCAATGTAGTTCTAGAATATGTCTATTGTTTTAGTTTATTGGAAAACAACTGTTGATAGTATTAGCCAGTAATCTTTTTTTAATGTCTGCCATTGGTTGTGATGTCCCACTTTCATTTTTTATTTTAGTTATTGGCCTCTGTTCTCTCACTTTATCTGCTAACTGTTTATAGACTTTATTCGTATTTTCCCCTATAATTCAGCTTCTAATTCTGCTGATTCTCTCTTGTTTTCTTATTTTACTTGCATACATACTGATTATTTTCATTCTTTTTTCTATTGGTTTTGGGTTTGGCTCATCCTTTCTTTTCTTCTTATATAATTTACCAATGTAAATTAATTCTTCTCTTTTACTGTAGACATTAACAAAGAAAAATTCCCCTCTGAATAATGCCTTCATTGCATCCTACTGCTTTTAGTGTGCTGTAGTTTCATTCTCGACCGCTTGTCTGTCAATTTGTCTTACTGTGTTGCTGTGATGTTGAAGGTCATGTCCAGGTACTTCAAGTACAGCAGGGTCACCTAAAGTGTAAAGAGCTCCCAGACTAAAAACAAACAACTATGAGGATGGAATAGGCTGTTCACTTCAGAGGGATTAGCCAAGGAAAACCCTGTGGATAGAATCTAAATAACG
>NW_022111368.1:82871-101356 GCF_000313985.2 Echinops telfairi
AAGTAGAAAGACAATGTTTTGGAAATGTTGATGGCAGCATATGTACAAATGTGCTTGATACGATTGATGTATGGATTGTTATAAGAGCCCCCAATAAAATGATTTATTAAAATTAGAAATAATAAAAATTTTAAAGCAGAAAATATTTAAAAGTAGAGAAAATTTAAATGGTTCATAAGGAGGATCAAATGATAGGTGTTAAATTTTTAACCTAACTGTGTCTACACCGTTCCAAAACATTCTGCTTTATAACAAGGCTATTCACATCCGCGGTCCATGGTCAGAGGGGATTCACCAGGGGCTTACTCCACATGGATTTCCCTTCCTTTTTTTTTTTTAAACTGAAATAACTTTAAAATGAATCAAATGGTAGGTCAATTAATAATATATTACTGTGTAACTCAAGAACATCTGCTACAATCAACTTTACAATGCTCTTTGCCTAATAAAGGATTCTTCACATCCCTCAACTATGATCAGCGGGGATCCACTGGAGGCTTAATTCGTGTGTGGACTTGCAGATGGATTTGGGGCTTTTAGAGATTTTTATGATAGATTGTGAAACTCACTGTGGCTCTCACCAAGTCACCAGCCAGGAAGATTTCAAGAAGCAATTGTTGAGTTATCTTCTCACAACTGAATGACAGTATCACTTGTGGTCCTGCATTAAGAAATCTATTTAAATAAGGATATTTAAGAGTTTCTCTTGCAAATGCTACTGTAATTTGGAGGTATGGTAATTATGTGTGATAAATCCATTTAAAGTTCCTACATACAATTATCATGAACCATTCTATTTTTTTGCTTTAAATAACTGAGAAACTTTATATACAATATTTTTATAATGTTCTTTCCAAAAATTTCACTGTTGGTTTGAACTTTTCTGTTAACTATGATTATTTTGTTTCACATACCTAATATGTAACCTAGAACTGAGCATGTCCTAGCATAAAGCTTTGTAAAGTATTATTCATTTTATTGAAATACGGAAAAGGGATAATGGACCTTAGTGTAAGGTCTGAGACCACAGATAAAGTTAAACTGAGTTTTGCCATGTGAAGCTTAATTGTTTAAAGAAAGTGTGATATCACCTGTCTTAAAAGATTGTCAACACTACATGCATTAATAAATATAAGGGATTTAGTGCAATGCTTGACAATAAAATTCCAATAGTAGGTACTATTTCTAAAATAGTAAATATCAACATTATGTAGGCATTTGTAACATTTCCTATTGTGGTTCTCTCCATATTACAGAAAGTGTTAGCTGACTTACAGGTTTCTAGGACATCTAATCAATTGTGAACACTGCCATTGGATTCCTCTTTCTTAAAAATCACTTAGGTCACTTGATCACTTTGGTCCCTATTCAAAGAGTTTATGGTGTAATTTTCTAACATACCTAAATGAAAATTTTCTGCTTTGTTTTCATGGCTTATTATGGTTTGACTTAGTCTTACATATTAGTGCCAGTGAAGATGCTTTGGCTACCAAAACCCAAACTATCAAACAAAACAAACAAAAAGAAAAAAAAAACTTCTTAAAATATCCAAGACGTCAGACAGTGTAACTTATGACAAAACTATAATAATTTATGAATTAGTAAGGGTTCAGGAGGGAGGGGGGAGTGGAGAGGGAGGGGGGAAATGAGCAGCTGATTTTGAGGGCTAAAGTAGAAGGCAAATGTTTTGAGAATGATGAGGGCAACAAATGTACATATGTGCTTGACACATGGATGTATGTATGGATTGTGATAAGAATTGTATGAGCCCCCAATAAAATAATTTTTTAAAATATCCAAGTAAATAGTAGTGAAAACAATTATTTTTATAATGTGATATCTCTTAGCAGGGACTTAACAACACTCAGTAAGAATTTGCACGTGGAACAAAGTCTTTTGTTTCAGGATAGCATCCTTTGTTTACCCTTTCTCATCTGCCACTAGGAGCCCTGATGGCATACTGTTATGCATTGGGCTGCTGAACACAAGGTCAGGAGTTCAAAACCACCATCTGCTCCTCAGGCGAAAGACAAAGCTTTTCACTCCAGTAGACTTACACTCTCAGAGACCTACAGGGACAGTTAAACCCAGTCCTAAAGCATCATCATGAGTCAGAATTGTGCCCATGGCTGTACTCTTTGCTCCCAGAAACATCCCCTGCAAGGGAATGGCAATGGTTGGACACCACTAGAAACTATTGAGCTTTTAAAGCAGCTAACAACCCCAGATAATCCAGCTACAATCACCGAGTCCCTTAAGATAGATTAACTAAATTTGGACTTGATGTATATCATTGATCTGGCCTTTTACAGAAGTGTCAGACTTGAGGAGTTGACAGGAGGATAGGGAACAATTTCTAATAAATAATTGTATGAGCATCATTCACAGCAAAATGTCCAGTATAATTAGTTCATGATACACACTCTGTTCAATGATGTCTCTCCTGGAAAGGAAGCCAAATATAGTCAATACTTCTCTGTATTTTCTCTTATTACCAATTTCTCAATGAACACATAGCAACTTTCTTTCTTTTTTGTACAAGCTACCAAAGCTCTTCTCCAGAAATGGTTAACTGAGCATTGTGCATAATTAATGAAGGAATAATAAAATGATTGAATAACATCTTCCAGGAGAGTCCCATTTCTCATTGATTTTCATGAATGTCCTTCCACAAATGTCCCCGTTTCCTTCATAATACTTGGCATCCAAGATGGTGTGGTTTAGAGATATAATTTCGTCAAGCTATGCAGCCATGGGTCTTCTGTTGTTTGATGTGTGTTAATGTGCTCTTCTTTGGGTTTTGCTTAACTTGAGGCAGAAATCATGTCTAAACTGGTGTTAGATCACCCTTGAAATCTAGCAGTGTACCTAGCTCACGGTTGTTAGATGATGCCAACATTTGGGTGAAACCAGATCAAACAAACTGAGGAAAAGTAAGCTTATTTTTACGTTTTACATAGCAATAGTGTTATTGAAAGTCAAAGTTGAATCACAATTAATTTTTCTAAATTTTGCATAGAAATTATTGCTTAGAGCTAACAAAGGTAATTACCAACAAAGTAATACCATTCTGGCTATCTTTGGAAGTTTTTCTTAATAAATTCAAATAGAAAATTATATTAAGAATACATTTTCAGATTATAATCTTACTTTTAGTGAACACAAATACATGAAAATAGTAGCTGAGTGAGCTCTAATTGACATAATAGTTTCAGAGATTTGCTAATGTACATCACAATGCACCATAGCCTTAAACTCGATTAACGTCACATCTTCTAATGAAGCATCTATTCACAAATCTAAAACAATAAAACAATAATAATAATAGTATTTGTCAAGGAATGCACTATTTTATGTTTATTATTCATCTGATGTCAGAACAATATGCTTACTATAATTTATCCTATGAAACTGCATTTGAAACATCCTTCAATTGAGGTTGAAGAAATACCAGTAATTTGTCCAGTGAACTATCATTCATTGGCAGTACAATTGTTTTCTAACTTCACAATCTATCTTAACTTTAAATGAAATCAACAATTCAGGAAAACTGATTAAACCGTGGAAATTTCATAATATTTTCATATTTTTAAAAAGAACATAGCTGGTTTTGAGGACATTTCCAGCATTTCAGAAGATAAGTCTTTGAGACAACTTTAAAGCCAAAATCACAATTTCTTTGAAAAATGTCAAATATAGAAACTAATGCAAATGAAGGTTTATCTATCATTTTTTTAGTGTGTTTTATTTTATTTGAAGTTGAAAAGAGCAGATCTTATATTTTACTGCACTTATTACATAACACATTTTCTATGTGATTTAAGGGGAATTTTTAATTTTAAAAGTATTTGAATTCTATTTTGAAATACTTGCAACCTGATGCATACATATATATATATATATATATCTGCACTCTTTGGCATAAAAACTGCTCTGTAGGTTTCATCTTTTTCTTTTTTTCTCACACTCTACTAAACGTAATGTCCTTCTCCAGAGGCTGATCCCTCGTGATAACATGGTCAAAGTACTTGAGGTGAAGCCTTACTCCCTTGCTTCTCAGGAACCCTCTGGCTGGTCTTCATAAGGTAATTGATGGCCCTTCTGTTTTTCAGAAGGTAGAGCCCTCCTTCCTGCTCTATCGTAGTCTGAGAAGTCTACTGAATCTTGTTCACCCTGAGTAACTCCACTGGTATTTCAAAGTCTAGCAAAACGAAATATGTTACAATACAATGAAATATACTGGCAAACTAAGGATGGAATAACTGAGTAAGCCTATACAAATATGAGACGTTTGTGGCCCGCCACAAGGATTGAGTATTATGATGCTAATATAAATAAGGTACCTGGGACCCTTGTAGAGGTGGTCCCAAGCAGATACATTATATGGAATCCTGATGTGGGGTTGGTGAATTTTCATTTTTCTGGGTCTCATCTGAGCCCTTTCAGGAGAGACAGGCGGAACGTCACTACCGTCAAGAAAGAAGACTCAAGTGCGAAGTGTGCAGTTTGGTTACCAAGATCCCTGTGCTAAATTTCCTTGATCCCCAGTTAGAGAACTGTGAGACAAGAGATGGCAAGGAATTGCAGCAGAGAGTTAGGCACAGTAGAGAGAGAGCAAGACCCGGAGACAGTGCATAGGCTTCCCAGCCTACAGAGTAAGAAAGCTTAAAGGTTTAGCTTCATTTGCCTACCTCCCGAGCTGTAGCTGAGTCTCTACAGACGGCGATTTCCTCGTGGAGTGGCATGCCGCTGAGTACTTATGTGTCAGCTGTACTAAAAGAGTGTTTTCTCCCTTACCCTGGAAGGAAGACGTTAAGGGCTGGACGATCTTGAGGTGCCTGCAGACACAGCTGAAAAGGCAGTCAGCCTGCTCTAAGACTGTATTCTGAACTATTGCTGGTCCTGAGTTTTAACCTGTCATTTTGCTAGCAGAACCCATAATTAGGACTAGTGTTTGTGAGTCTTGTGTGCTCATTGCAATGAATTATCAAACCGAGCAGAAAAACAGAAAATAAACACAGGTGTGAATGAGTTTCTGTAGATATTAATTTTATTAAAATTAAATTAAATTCAGTGGTAGATGATAGTAGAATACACATTCTTATGCATTCTCTATTGATTGCCATTGGGTGAATTCCAGCTCCTAGCAAGTCTATAGAACAGAGCAGTGATGCTGTTGGGATTGAAGAGGTTGTTAAGCCCTACTGGAGCAGAAAGCCTCTTTCGAAAGGCTGGTGGAATTGAATTGCTGACCTTTAAGCCCCTAATTTAGTTAAATTCTCATATGTCATCGTCATCACAAATATTATCAATTCTCAATTCCATTTGAGAACTTAACTTTTACATCATCCACTTTCAACTGTTCAGTCTAAGACTGTCAGTTACTATTCTAATGTTGTATGCATTATATACTAACATTATATAAACCCTTTGCCATTACACTTCCATTGCAGGTTATAATTAAAAGAGGAAGATGCAATTTATACAGATAGAGAAGTGGGAGGGATAACTTTTGGAGTTTATTTTAATATACAATTAAGTATTTAAGTAATATTACTTAAAATGGGTAAAAGACATGTCCTAAAATCAAGAATCAATCCATATTTTGTTTGTAATAGTTGAGTGTTTTCATATTTAGCAGTTAAACATTTCTGAATTGTTTATTGTTAACTGAATTGCTAACTTGACCTATGCACACACATCAAAATATCATCCACAATAACAGTAGAAAAAAAGTTTCTCTTGAAATCAGTAAACTACTTGAAGCCATTCTTTGTTTTTGTTTTTTCTTGTCTTTTTAAGAATACATTAACCTAAACTGATAGCATGTGAGGTTATGTGTGCCTTAGTGGACTTTCTGAAAAAAACCTTTCAAGCTAAAGCAATTGTCAGTGGTCTTGTGGCTCTCAAGGGAGATCAAAGGAGAGTTTCATAATATATAAAACATGTATGTTTATCATAGAACATAAACATTCAAATGGTTGTGACTACAACACATTTAGTTCCTTAATAGGGCTATATAGTAGACTTTAAGTTAAAACATTTGGTTTAGTTTTCACTTTTGATGTGAAACATTCTAACGTGGGTTTTGCCAAGCTGAACATTGTTTTTAATCTAACTGGTTCACTTGATTTGTTTCATCATATTGCCCCTTTCATACCATAGTTTGACCGACAACAAGACCTTACTGAATACGTAAGCACTGCAGAGATGGAAAGATTCTCATTCAATTGACAGAATGCCATCAGTTTCATGGTAATTTTCAATTCGTATGCATGAATCTCTTGGAAGACTATAAATATATCTATTGGAAAGAGATAATATACCTTTTTAAAGTAAAATGTCTGAATAAAGTTAAAACACATGAGATCTCTTCTTCAGGAAATTAATATTCTTATGTTCTATGAAAACCATGCTCACAGACTTGATGGAAATTTCTTATGAATTGCTATCTGGAGTTTAATCCTGACAAGGCTTTATTTGTTCAAGAGTCAAATCCTGGTTCTGGCTGCTCAAAAAAGCCAATTATCAGAAAATATTCTCTGCTGTTGCTGTCATAAGGGACAGACACTGACGACAATTTAACTTGCTATTCTAGAAGCTCTCTGGCCACAGCTGCTTGCCAGGCAATCTAAGTACCACTAGAAAACACATGGTTGCATATTGACCCTGTGGTAATTGAGGTTATGAAAAGGCTCTTGTTCTCAGAAATCTTGAATTAACGCCTCTCCCATAGGGACCCGGTAGCATCCTTGAGGAGGGCAGACTTCCCTGAACTACTGAACTGCTCAGAGTCTCAGCTTTGGGCTGTGCGGAGGTCAGGTCAAGAAACAAATGTTAAATATGGACACAGGAATGCTCCAGAGTAAGGTATTGGACTGAAGTCATCCATTCCTTGCATTGTTTTGCTCTATGCTCTCTTTTAATCTACTGTGCAATGAATACATAACTAATAAGCAAAGGAATGAAATCTGTTAGCACTTTTCCCTCGGTGCCATGTGGAAACCTTTGATTCCGAGGTTTGGCCACCCCCACATTAAATGAGAGGGAGGGCTTGCTGACAGTGGTTTCATCTGTGGGGACAAAACAAAACGGAACCATTTGCTGACATTGTGAGCATTCTTTCTGGTGTAAGATCCAACTAGGAAATGTCCCTCCCTCACCACTGATTGTCAGGACAGTCAGTGAAAATTAACATGTAAGTGGCCAAGGAAAATAAAGGTAATTAGCCCAATTAAACAAATTGCACAACAGAAATTCTAGAAAAGAATCTCCCATCAATTAGTTATGTTATTATCCATGATTGATGTTATAGTTTTAATTAATAACAACAGTTACCAGAATGGAACATTATTGATAGTTGAGTGTGCTTTAAAGGCCAAGATTAAATAAATGTACTAGGCTTGAAATGTAACAAAAACTGTGCATAACTCTAATATGGATAGTAATAAATTTAATTTTCTTATGTTAAAAAGAATAAATAGCCCTTAGTTATATGGACAGACAACTGCTTTATATTTAAAAAAATAAAATATGAAAATTTGAATACAAGTTTTAAAAGGGAAAGTTTTTAATTTATTCATTAGTATTTATATCACTTCAAATATGAACGAGGTGGCTTTATAAGGACCAAAGGAATGATGATTAGGAAAATCAGTAATCATGCCATTAAGGGTCTTACATTTTTGTAGAGTTCATTTTCTTTTTGAATTTAAAATATAGTAAATTATCAAAAACTTCTTTGCAGATTTCAAGGTCTGAGTAGTATCAATAATAAAATATTTTCTAATTAAAGAGTAATTGGGTGTTTTTTTTTCAAATCCCACTCTGTTTTTTGGTGGGCTTTTCTTTTTTTTGATCCTTTGAACAATCCAATCAACATGGCCATATATCTAACAATAAAGATTAATAGAGTTGAGCTTAAATTCACCACATTTATTTCTGACTTCTTATCTCTCCTTGTGATGCCTTTGATGAAGTTCACAAATTCACATGGTCACCTAGATAATATTTCTTTCAAAGGGTTCACTAGAGCAGCTTAATAGGACATATTTTCTTAATAAAAATGTAGATAAGAACTTCTCAAATTTCACATATACCTAATGTAAAGCAAAGCTCATAAAATGATTTAAGATTTCTAATGCATTTCTTTTCCAAGGGTTGACACCAACTTCATAACAACTGATTTTCTTGTTCAGTATGAAATGGGTCCCATGGCCAGGTTCACTCAGTAGACTGGAAAATACAGAACAGGTATCATATTTTTGTTGCTGTTCACTTGTTATTCTATGTAATCTTTATTATAATGCAAAATTAACATTATATACATCTTAACACATCCATAACCAGGCATATATGTAATATATCATGACCCATAGATTAGATACTATGAAGTTCATAGTACTATTGCCTATAAATATACAGTATAATATAATTCTCCTGCTTTATCATATTCAAGCACACCGTATGTAATGTTTTGGAAAATTCTTTTTTAAAAATTCAATATAGTTAATCTTAAAATCAATATTGTGTTAGTTATACCCTTCACCATTGTTTCTTGCTTATTGGAGGTTAATTTTGGTATAGTGAATGAAGATATTTCCAAAGTATTATCTTTATTTTGGCAATCAATCATGAATAACTTTAACACAAGAAGCCAGTTGAATGAAAATAGTTTCTTAAACTAAATACCTAAAGATGATTTGCTTTGAGAAAAATGAAATTATTATTTTAGAAAAAAACAGGGAAGACTGTTTCAGATTTCATTACTCTTTTTGTCTTTTGAGCACATTATAATTTATTATATAATTCCCACCATTGTTTGGTCTGTATACACTGCTATCCTGGGATAGCAACATACCTAAACAAAACAGATGACTTCAATATTTCAATTATGAAATAAACATTCTTGAGTACTTTAAGTACAAACATTCAGTGTTACATCTGATTTTCAAATTTGAGACGGTGGTTTTGAAAATGTAAAATTATTATTTTTACCTTGAAAGTGACTATGGGTGTCACCTGTAGTCCATCCAGGGAGAAGTGGCATCACCCTTGGGGCCTTACCTAGGTGTTCCCTTAATGGAAAGTGGGGTGCTAGGGTGCCATGGGCATGGGCCACATCCTGGCTGCCTTGGTTGAGGAGTCCCAAGTAACCCTTGTAAGCTCTTCTGTGTAACATAACATGCACATCCAAATCGTGGCCCCATTCTCGACCCTTTTGTCCTAACTTATAACAATGAATCATGTTTCCTTTGCCCTTCCATGTCCTTGTTTAAGTCTTCAAAACTTTGTAAAGCATTGGCCACCATTATGTCCTGTGCTAATGATCTCCCTCATTGGATCATGAATCTTGTCATTCCTCTTGTCTTTTTTTATTTAATACTTAATAAATGTTCTCCTTAAGTCATGTTTTAGATTTAGGGTCCCCTCTTGTACCTTAAAACAAGCACTTGAAAAAAATCACATAATAATAACCTTTACTTAAAAAACCTAAAAGAAATATTCAGTACGATCATTTTAGGTTGCTATATAACAATATTTTTTAAAGCAGGGTTAACCTCCCCCTGAGGGAGATCAAGCAATCTAGGGAAGAACAGCACATATCTACATGTTCTCCTGGACTAGGAGCTATAGTACAAGAGTTGCATTTGCTAGGGGGCACTTAGTATTTTTTATTCTAGAAAGGTGGTGTTAGACCACATATCTTTTGGAAGCTAGGCTATATGTAAAGGAGCACTATCTAGGGTCACTAAATGCTGGCATTCATTTGATAGTAGTTAGCTTGGTTTTCTCTTGGCTTATACAGCTCAAACAAAACAAGTCTCAAATTTGCTGCATCTACTTTTAATGGCCAATTTTTATACTCAACATAATTTGAAATATTTCTCTATATAGATGAATGGAGTTGCTTTCATAACATCACAGTAGAGTAACACTTTTTACAATACAGTGAACCCTCGCCACTTTGCGCTTCGACTTCCGCGGCTTCACTCTATCACGGTTTTTGCGTAACAGCGCATGCTCTGTCATTACTGCCACTGATTGGCTCATACTGTACACGCTTGATGCCATAAATAATATAATAAATAATAAATGATAATTGTAACGTCCAAAATGTTTTACTGTATTTTCCCTTTTTCGTTTAATAAATTGGGTAATATGAGTGTAATGGTGACTAAAGGGTGTTTTTTTCATGTCCTCTATGCTCTAACTACGAAAATATTTGATTTACAAATAAGGAATCCTACTTCGCGGAATTTCATTTATCACGGTAGGGTCTAGAACCAATTAACCGCGATAAACGAGGGTTCACTGTAATTTTTATTAATGGTTCATTTGATTTTTTTAGCATTTATAAACAATGAAATAAAATAAGAGGCCTACATCAAGTAATATGTCTCTATGATGAAAGGACACATTTTTTAATAAGTAGTATTGTGAAAATAATAGTTACTTTTTGAAATATTAAATGTGCATTATCAAATTGTCTTTTAGAATTTCTATGTATGTTATTTATGGTTCACCAAATATTTGAAAACAATTAACGTTTATTTTCCTGAAATTTAATAGCATTCAATTTTCCAATTTAAAGTTGATTTTCCTTATTTAAAGGACAAAAGTTTTACATATTCTGTGGTTTAATTTATATAATTTGAATAATTGGGTTTAACTATTTGATTCTTGCAGTTAGTAGATCCTTTGGTTTTTTTGTTTTTCCAGTTGTGATTCAAAAGTTCTTGTTATACAACTTGTATTGCTAATAACATATTGTATACTTTTTACAATTTTATATATTAATAATATTTATTTTAATTCATATTATTTAATAGTTTGTTCAATACTTTTAAATGATACATTATGATATTGACACTAAGTAACTTTTTCTATAGCAGAATTGTTTGAACTTCTTTTTAACTTATGGTTTGTGTCTAAATAGCGGTTTCTAAGGTAAATGCAATTTATGAACTAGCACTTAGCATAAATTCTGGATGCACTGAAAGCATCAGGCCTAAATAAGGCTTGAGAAATTGACAGAACATCAATTGAAATGTTCCAACAAGCTGATGAAACACTGGAACTACTTACCCAGCTAAGCAGGGTATTTGGAAGACAGCTATTTGGCCAAGGGAATGGCAGACATCTATATTTGTACCCAATCCAGAGAAAGGTAACCCAACAGAATGCTCAAATTATCGAACGATATCCCCGATATGCTCTATACATAGAAATAAGATGTTGCTGAAGATCATCAAACAAGTGTTGTAGCAGTGCATTGACAAGGAGCTTCCAGAGGCTTAGACCAGATTACGAAGAGGGCATGGAACATGGGATGTCAGCGTTCATGCCAGCTGGAGCTTGGGACACCAGCAGAGAACACCAGAAAAATGTTTACTTCTGTTTTACTGACTATGCCAAGGCATTTGATTGTGTGGACCAGGGCTCCTCAAACATTTTAAACAGGGGGCCAGTTCACTGTCCCTCAGACCCATTGGAGGGCTGGACTCTAGTTTTAAAAAAACTATGAACAAATTTCTATGCACACTGCACCTTATTTTGAAGCAAAAAAATAAACGGGGCAAAAACACCCAGTGGGCCAGATAAATGTCCTCAGTGGGCTGTGGACCATAACATTGTCCACAGGATAGCCTTGAGAACAATGGGAATTCCAGAATACTTCAATGTGCTAACGAGGAACTTGTCCGCAGCTCAAGATTCAGTTGATTGAGCAGAACAAGGGAATACAGAATGGTTTAAAATCGGGAAGGGTATGTGTCAGGGTTGTATCCTCTCATCATACTTATTCAAACCGTGTGCAGAACAAATAGTTAGAGAGGCTGGCTTATATGAAGAAGAATTTGGTATCAGGATTGGGGGAAGGCTTATTAGCAACCTGTGATATGTAGATGACATAAACTTTCTTAGAGAAAATGAGGAAGACTTGTAGCACTTGTTAATAAAGATCAAGGATTGCAGCTTTCAATATGGATTACAATTATATTTAAAAACAAACAAACAAACAAACAAAACCCTCACAACTGGACCAAAGGACAACATCAAGATAAACTGAGAAAAGATTGACATTGTCAAGACTTTTATATTTCTTTGATCTACAATGAATGTTTATGGAAACAGCAGTCAAGGGATTAAAAAGAGAAGTGTTAAATTGGGTGACTCTGCTACATAAAATCGCTGTAGAATACTGAAAAACAAGGACGTTACTTTGAAGGCTAAGGAGGGTCTGACCTAAGTCATGGTACTTTCACTTGCCTCACATGTCTGTGAAAGTTGGACATGTAAGGGAGACGGAAGAGAAGCCTACCTGTTTCGATTGTAGTCCTGCGGAACAATACTGAAAGTAGCATGGACTTCGAAAACAACAAACCAGTCTGTCTTGGAAGAAGAATGGGCAAAATGCTTCTTAGAGGCAAGGACAGTGAGACTTCTTTTTACATACTTTGGACAGGTTGTCAGGAGATAGTAGGCCCTCATGAAAGACTTCATGCTTGGAAAAGTAGGAGGCAGCTCAAGAGACGAAGGCCTTCCAAGAGATGGATTGCCACAGAGCCTCTAACAATGGGTTCAAGTGTGGAAACAGTTGTGAGGATGGCACACGACCCCGCCCCGTTTCCTTCTGTTATGCTTGAGGTTGCTATGATCAGACTGATTTGATGTCATCAGATGGCAGCAACAGTATCACTTTTTTGTATGTTGTAATTCAAATGTTCTTATTATCCAATATTCGTCCATAATCATCTGTTTTGCCATTTTGACAGTTTAATATATTAATATTTATCTTTAATTCACATGACTTAAAATTTTTGTTCAATACTTTTGAATTGTCTATTCCAGTGTCCACAGGAAGGAATTTCTTATGTAGCAGAATGGATCAAGCTTCATACTTTTAACCTGTGGTTTGTGTCTGGCAATGCATTATGTGTCTTAGATAAATGGAATTTATGAAGTAGAACTAAGTATGCATCATTTTTTCTTTCAAAGTTTAATAATAGCAAAACAAATATTTAAAATAGTAACTATTTAAATTAAATATAATTTTAATCAAAATTATAGACTGTTACTATGAACCCAACATCCTCCATGGGTTTCTAAGTACAAGCTGGTAATGGAGAAAAAAAATTACAAAGCAAGAGGCCCTCCTGGTAGTCTGCTTTATATTGTCTGTTTCAAATGCTTGAACAATATTTTGTCTAAAGTAGGAACAGCGAGGCATCCATGGGAATGCATGGAAGATGTGTGTGCTTGCATTGTGTGCATGTGCGTGTCACAGGAAGACAGAGAGGATTATGACAATCAATGGCAACTTTTCAAATGATCTTCAGCTTCAGAAATACTTCACAATATCAGTTTTATCTTTATTAAAATTAAGGAGGTTAAAAAAAACCTTTCTTGTTTGGAGTATTTCCTATTCAATATCAATTTTCACTTTGGCGGGTTTTGCAGGAAATTATAAATGAAAATATAGAACACGAGCTTTCAAATGCTTCAGTAAAACATTCATAGTGCCAACATTTTTGTCACCAATAATTCTCCTATAAACATGGGTCTCTCTACTCATTATGCAGGCTGTCATGCTTTACTGAACCACATAATTTCATCTAATTAAAATAAGCAATATGTAGTTTCCTCCCCTACTTTCTTTTTCTTTAGCTGGACAAATGCCAGTAATTATATTTGGAGTACACTAAGTGGACACTATATTAAATATTCATTTTTGTGCTCCCCTGTACAATTAAATGCAGCTCATGCTACTCCTTTCAATATTTATTTTATTTATAAGATAGTCAGTATACAAAGCCATAAGTTAAACTCTTTGAGTTGTTTTTTTTATGTCAGCAAAGTATGTATACAAGTTAGCTGGCCTCCATCGAGTTTGTGGGGTGAGTTAACAAAGATCGTAAAAATAATCAGTGTCTAAGTTTTGGGATTAAAGAAAAAAGGAGTATACATTTTATTTAGGCAGCCTGTACTAAGTGTGAAAATATTTTTTCTCACTTTTCTGTAAATAAAAGTGGCTTATCAATTTCTGTACTACATTTGCATACTAACTACCCAACATTGCTTGGAAGGAATATAAACATATTTCAGCAGTGCAGGAAGTTGACACACATCTGAAATTGTACAGAATTAAGAAACAACCTCGGATATTACAACATTAAAGTAGCTTCCTTTTGGTTGAAATGGATTTGATTTTGTATGAGACGAGAAATATTGCTCAACATTATGTTCCTTGGGCTGAAAGACAAAAACCCAAAAAAGTGTAACCTAACACATACTAACAGTTCTGTCACCTTAGCTGTGACCTAAGGAACACCTGTTCTTGCATAATGTCTTAGCAGTTTGCTGATTCCCAGGTACAGGAGAACACCTCTTATATGAATATTATTACAGTGATAGGTTAGTTTCACATTAAGATGAGATATTTAGGTGAAGTAGAGTTACAATTTAACATATCAACGCCTTTTGATTCCATTTGTTCGCTTCTATTAACAGTTCTTACCTTGCAACTGAATTTCATTTTCAGACAAATTTAAAATCACACTGAATTTCATTTGCCCAGATGGATACGCTGACACAGAAAGCAAACAGCTTATGAATGCCAAAAGGCTGAATGGAGCGACAGCCATCTCCCAGAATGAAAGACTGAAACATGGCAGTACACTGATGGCTCAGTTACCCGGCCAGGGTAACTGCTGCCCATCTCTTCATTCCTTTCTTGATGGGGTATGAGTCAATGTGCATACCCTTCTTGGGTTTCCCATAAGAGTTCTGTAGTGACTGACTGCATAGTACTTGGTCTGCTTCATCCTATCTTCACACCTCTTTGACCTTTAAGATCTGGTTTGTATAAAACTTAAAATCAACATGGTGTAGCAATACAAATGTAATACTCTGCTTTAGTTTGAGTAATTTTATTATTATCAATGCTCCTTATTTTGGGAAAGTAGATAATAATTTTTTAGAATGGTTTTACTTATAAGTAGTCTTAGATTAATTGTTTCTGAAAGTATTTTAGTTAGTTATATCAAAATAGAGGAACACTTGTCTTGGCTAGAAACAACAATCATATATATGCTTGGAGGAATGAACCTAAGGTGTAAAGACAGCTATTAGTTTTTATGACAGAAGATAAAATTACCCTTCTTTTTTGTGTAGAAGAGCATGCCTACTGTTTTCATGCCCTCCTACAAAGCAGACTTATTATGGCAGTCTTGAACCTTCCCCAAAGTATTAGCTATTCAGACTATTTCTGTTGTGTCTACTTCTGAAACTGCCAAGAGAATGATTCTGAGAGTAATTATTTCCTGCTTCATCTGTTTCATGGAAAGCAAGAAACATGTTTCCTAACTGGGAAAAAAATAACCGTGAACTTATGACAGCTGGCTTATCAATAATGATAAAATTAATATCTAATTGATCAAGGAGAGATGATAATGTTGTTACTTGCATACACTTATTGTTTTATTTAGTGTCACATTTTAAAACTGATTTTATACATTTGTAGTTTTATTATTTTGGAACTTTTTGCCGATACTGAAGTGAGCAAACATGTGGGAGTGAGAAATTAGTCCGGTTCTAAAATATTTTTCAAAATATAAATACAAGAAGCTCAAAAATAAAACATTAACTAAAATTCCTAAAAAGTAAATTTATTTAATGAATCATCAATGGAGTCACAACTTCACAATATGAATTATGATCATTTGAATTATAATGAATTTTGAAATGATGAAGAATACAAACTAAAATGTCCAATTCAAGGAAAAATAAAGAATGTTGTTATGAAACAAATTAAAAAAAAATCACTTCAGAGGATAGTACTGAAGCTACATCTCAGGGAGAGGGGCATGTCTGATCATAGCATACAGAAGCAAATGATAGGGGGAGGGAGAGAGTGGAGCACATCCTGGCCCACCAAGCCCTGAGGAAGATATTCCTGCTCAGAGCAGCCAGTGTATAGAGAAGACCAAAGGGCTGCCCCACCAGAAGACACGACATCCCTCACTGACCCATAACATTACGGGGGGCAACACTGGAGACACAGTGTGGGAATTGTGCCAGATCTGACCCCAAAACACTGAGCTGTGCAATAGAACAGCAAGGGGAGTAGAGCAATGGAGTCCATGGGGAATGCCAAAATTAGACTCTCAGGTCAGCGATTGGCAACCCATCGAGCTCGACCTGAAAACACTCGGAAATGTCAACAGACACCTTGAACTATTTATAGGATTTTTTTGTTTCCATCATTGGTTTTGTCGCTGTGGTTGTTTTGTTTTCTTTTCTTTTGTTGCTTTATTTTGCTCTGTCTTGTTTTTGTGTATATTATTATTTCTGCAGGTCTATCTAGATAAGATAGGTGGAATAAACAATCTGGAGGAGAAAACACTGGGACCAAAGGTTCAGGGGGACATAGGAGCGGGGACACAGGGAAAGGAGGTGGGTGTTAACAAACCCAGGGACAAGGGAACAGCAAGTTGTGAGGGGAGATCAGATGCTCAGGCATCTCCCCTGAGGGCGATCAGTTGCCTTACTGCAGAGGGCCCAGCTCCCAGTTGTTAAGGACAATGAACAGGCCTGCAGTCATCTATGTGGTTCCTGTAGGTGGGGTTTACACCCAATGGTTCCTATGGAGATCCAGAGAACAGGTCAAAGTTAAGCTGCCATCCTAAATCGAGGATCCACCCATCTTGTCACATGTATACCCCAATTCCTCCTCTTCCTATTCCGTGTATGTCCCTAGACCCCCCTCTCATTGCTGTATAACCTATAGTGCAACCCCTTCCTGTGACATATGTCTTTTCCTGTAATTAGTGGGCTTACATGCCCCCAAAAGGTAAATAGGCCTGGGTTAGCAATAAAGATCTCTCTCCCCCTCTCTCTCCCTCTCGCAGCTCCTCCTCTCCTCTCCCATCCTTGCTCCCTTGTTCCCTTGCCCTCCTTCCCTTCCCCCTCTCCACTTGGACCACCAAGCAGGGCTGAGGTGAGCAATGCTAACATGTAATGTGTCTGACTCCATTATTTGACTCTCTTCTATCTCTCATGCTCTGGATGACTTTAATATGATATTTATATATCTCAACCATACAATTGTGCTTACTTAACCTGAGACTAGCAGTGGGGTTCCACACCCCCCCTTAAACCACATCAAATCATCTAAAATTGATAGTGAGGAGGGTGTAGGAGACAGGGCTTGATCAAGGGCAATGTAACTGAGAGAAATTACTGAAACCCAAATGAAGGCTGAATATCATAGTGGAAAAAGAGGAAAGTAAAAGGATATAGAGGAAAGAACTAGGAGGCAAAGGGTATTTATAGTGGTCTAAATACAGGCATGTACATATGTAAATATATTTATATATGAAGATGGGGGGAATATATCTATGTACATATATCTATAGGTTTAGTATTAAGATAGCAGATGGACATTGTGCCTTTACTCAAGTACTCCCTCAGTGCAAGAAAACTTTGTTTCATTAACCTGGCATTCCATGATAATCACCTTCCCAACACAATTGCTGAAGACAAAGCAGGTGCATAAGCAAATGTGTGAAGAAAGTTGATGGTGCTCAGCTATAAAAAGATATAACATCTAGGGTTTAAAAGGCTTAAAGATAAACAAGCAGCCATCTAGCTCAGAAGCAATGAAGCCCACATGGAAGAAGCACACCAGCCTGTGTGATCATGAGGTGTCGATAGGGCCAAGTATCAGGCATCAAAGACCCAGAGCAAAAAAAATCATATCATTGTGAATGAGAGGGCGTGTGGAGTGGATACCCAAAGCCCATCTCTAGGCAATCCCATTGCAGAAGGGTTGAGGGGAGGAGATGAGCCAGTCAGGGTGCAGTATAGCACCGATGAAACATACAACTTTCCTCTAGTTCTTTAATGGTTCCTCCCCCACAATATCATGACCCCAAACCTGGCTAGACCAGAACATGTACATGGGTACAAATAAGACCTGGTAACAGAAGGTATGCAGGGCAGATAAACCCTTCGGGACCAATAATGAGAATAGCCATGCCATGAGGGGAAGGGGAAGGTGGGGAGAGAAAGGGGGAACAGATCACAATGATTGACATATAACCCTTTTCCTGGGAGATGGACAATAGAAAAATGGGTGAAGGGAGACATCAGTCAGAGTAAGACATGAAAAAATAATAATAATTTATAAATTATCAAGTGTTCATGAGGGAGGGAGGGAGGGGTGGGGAATGAACAGCTGATACCAAAGACTCAAGTAGAAAGCAAATGTTTTGACAATGATGATGGCAATAAATACACAAATGTGCTTGACACAATGGATGGATGAATGGATTGTGATGAGTTTACGAGCCCCAATAAAGTGATTAAAAAATAAATTCACAACGTGGGAGATAAAAAGTAGAGTTGAGATTGGTTGCAACTTCTTTATATATACAGAAACAAAAATAGGAAACTAATGATCAATTGTTGTGTTAGACAGGGTT
>NW_022111368.1:103272-107992 GCF_000313985.2 Echinops telfairi
TTTTAGCCATAATGATTTATGTGATGTGTTATAATTATGGTCGACATGGCTGTTGCTTTGATTCCATTTCAGAGGGAGTTCTTTGTTACAGGCTGCAGGTGGGTTAAGTCCTGACTTAGTAGAAGATATGAACCAAGTCACACCTTTTGTTTGTTGAGGACATCTTAAGGCTACTTTACTCAATGATGTGACTTAAGACACTGTCCTTCATTTCCCTTGGGAATACAGTCAGCTAAAAGACAAATATAACACCTCCATTGTAGCCATTCCTCAGTGTAGAAACGCCATGTGGGAGTCAGAGAGAAATCAGAGGACCATTGGAAAAGCATGTCCAAGATCTCTGAACAAACTGGCAGAGGCCACCCAAACCAGATGCACCTCAGGTTGTGGCACAGAGACTCGGAGGTGCAGGGCCAAGATGATGAGAAACCTTTTTCTCATGTGTCCCTATAATATGAGACAGAGAGACAGGCAGACTGGTTTCCTGGCCCGCAGAGGCCTCATGGCTGAGAGGCTGAGGACAGGAGTGTAACTTGGCTGTTGGCTGAGGAGAGGCGTTGCTATGGGCCAACAACTATTCCTGTATTGTTTACTGATTCTGACTTTTGGTAACCTATTAACTTCCCTAATAAACCTCCCTACACATGAGTATCATTTTTGAGATGTGATGTTATTGCAACAAATATTAGAGCCTAAGTGAAAAAGTAGGCAGTGTTGTTTGAGACAAGACAGTTATGAGCCCCCAAAATGCATTGGCATAATCAATAAAATACAGGCATTTACCTGTTATTCCCTGCTTTAAGATAAGATCCATCTGATATCAGCAATGATACCACTTATTTTATGTCCTCTTCTGAATCAAACTTGGATTTCTGTCAGTTTCCAATTAATGTACTACTGCAACTGCTTTTGAATGATCATCCTTAAAATTTTGCTTGCTTGTGATATCGTTAGGTAGTCAGAGGCTGGCTGGGAAAAGAGGTGATGATGGGAGAATTCTGGCAGTAATATTAACACATAAGAGAGGTGGAGCCACATTTCCACACAAAGGAAGGTGATGGGCAGAATAAAACACATTTCCTAATCAGTGGAAGAGACCTGGAAATATCAGAAATAATGCACTAGCCAGGGGGAGAAAGAGATGCTCACACAATCCATACAATGCCTGAATAGACTCTTGAGATTGGGCCTGAGACAAATGCACAGCATAAAATCTGGGATGCTGGTATCCAAAAACCTAGAAAGATTAAGTACATTATAGAGGAACAGCCAATAGCAGGAGACCCTACAGAACACCAGTCTATGGTGGGAGGTCTACTGTTAGCAGAATATAAGGTCCAGTTTATGTTTTATCAGCTCCTTTAAACTAGCTAAAGAGCATTTACACTTATTATCCAAAGTATCCCCTTCAATAAGTTTATTCTTTCTGTTCAAGCTTTTTCTCTGAATCTGTTCCGGATTCTCTTCCTCCCCTATAATCATTCTTATGGGTGAGACAAGACCTGAGGCGGGGAGAAGCTTGAAGCTGTAAGCTTCCTCCTGGAAATCCTTTTAATGCTATTGTTTGATCATTTGTGCATTCTATTGGATCACTTTTCTTTGGCCTGGGTACAACTATGGATCACTTCCAGTCAGTTGGTCAGTAAACATAGAGTAGCTAAAGTAAATGGAAGAAATCACAAAGTAAAAGAGCTGAACATAAGATTCCACAGGGTACCTCAAGAATCAAAATAAATTATTATAATGAAATGTGTAAAGATTTAGAGTCAGGAAGCCACAATAGAAGAACATGCTCAGTAGTTCCCAAGTTGAAAGAATAAAGTCTAGAATTCTCTATTAAAAGATTATATAGCAAAATAATGACAATTCAGGAGGCACCAAGAAAAAAACAGATGGAAGGAATACAAAGACACTGCACCAAAAATAACTGTTATGTTCATCTAGTTCAGCAGGTAGGATGTGATCAAGAACCAATGACTTCGAAGGAAAAATACAAGATGTACCGAAGTCATTGACGCCTCGAAAATACAGTTCCTGAAGCTGACAAAGTCCCCGTTGAAATGTTTCAACAAACGGATGCAATAATGGAAAGCTCACTTGCTTCTGCCTCGAAATTTGGAAGAAAGTTTCCTGATAGAATCCTGAGAAGAGACCCATGTTTGGTCTATTCCAATGAGAACGGATAAAAGAGAATGTACAGGTTACCAAACAATATCATATGCAAGCAAATTTTGCTTCTCCATCAGCAGTCAACACAAATCCTCAATCCAAGAGTATCTGAATGGTGGTACACAGGTACCAGTAATTTTATAAACTAAGCACCTGCCTTTCTGTTGTGATGAAGAAGAATGTATTGTTGGTTCTGTGAGGTGTCATGGAGTCGGTTCCGATCCTTGGTGACCTTGTGCAGTGCCTGGTCCTGCACCATCCTCATAGCTTTTCATACGGTTGGACTCATTGCTGCCGCCACCGTGTCAATCAGTCTTCTTGAGGGCCTGCCTCTCTTTTGCTACCTTTCCAATTTAACAAGCACGATGTCCGGCCCCCTTTCCTAACAACATGTCTAAAATACGTGAGACAAAGTTTCATCTTCCTTGCCAATAAGGAGCACTCTGGCCATACTTCTTCCAAGATAGATTTGTTTGTCTTTCATCAGTCCATGGTACTTTCAATATTCTTTTCTAGTACCTCAATTAAATTGCACTAATTCTTCTTCAACCTCCCTTATTCAATGTCCAATTTTCACACGCATATGAGGTGATTGAAAATACAGTGGCTTGGGTCAGTCACACATTAGTCCTCAATGTAACATCGTTACTTTCCAGTACTCTAAGGAGGTCTTGTGCCACAGATTTACCCAACACAATGGATCATTTGATCTCTGAACTGATGCTTCCATGAGCATTGATTGTGTATCCCAGCAAGACAAAACCTTACACAACTTCAAATTTTCTCTATTTATCAAGATGTTACCAATTGTGAGGATTTTGGTTTTCTTAAATTGAGTTGTAATCCATATAGAAGGCTGAAATCTTTTATCTTCATCAGGAAGAGCTTCTAGTAATTCGCACTTTCAGCAAAGTTGTTAAATAGACTTCCCCCGATCCTGATGCCATATTCTTCCTCATATAAGCCACCTTCTCTGAGTATTGCTTATCACACAGATTGAATATGCATTGTGAGAAGATATGATCCTGACTCATATTTTCCCCTAATTTGAAGCCATTTAGTATCTCCTTGTTTCATTTGAATACCTGCCTCTTGGTCCATGTACAGATACTTCATGAGCACACTTAAGTGCTCTGGAGTTCCCATTCTTATCAAGGCTATCCATAGTTTACTATGCTCCACACAATCAAATGGCTTGATATATTTAATAAAACACAAGGTAGCATATTTCTGACATTCTTGGTTTTCAGCCGAGATCTAACTGACATCAAAATGATATCCCTTCTTCCACATCCTCTTCTGAACTCAGCTTGAACCTCTGGCAGCTCCCTGTCAATGCCCTGTGCAACCATTGTTGGATGATCTTAAACAACATTTTACTTGTGTGAGATATGAATTATGTTTTCCTAGATTCTGTTGTGTCACCTTTCTTTGGATTGGATGCAAATATGAATATCTTATAGTCAGTGGGTCACTTAGCTGTCTTCCAAATTTCCTAGCAGAGATGAGTGACTACTTCCAGTGATTCTTCAGTTTGTTGAAACATTTCAATTGGTATTCCATCAATTCCTGGAGCCTTGCTTTGGGCTAATGCTGTCAATGCTATTTGAACTTCTTCCTTCAGCACCATTGGTTATTGCTCATGTGCTACTTCCTGAAATGATGGAATATGGACTAGTTCTTTTTGGTACAGTGACTCTGTGTATTCTTTCCATCTTCTTTTGATGCTTCCTTTATCACTCAATATTTTGCTCATACAAGCTTCCATTATTGCAACATGAAGCTTGAATTTTTTTCCTTGGTTTCTTTCAGTTTCAGATATACTGAGTGTGTTCTCTCTCTCTTTCTCTCTCTCTCTCTCTTGTGTAGTTTAGGTCCTTGCACATTTTCATTATAGTATTTGGCTTTTTGTTCTTCAGTTGTCTTTTGATATTTTCTATTCAGCTTTTTAATTTCATACTTTCTTCCATTTGCTTTAGCAGCTTTATGAGCAAGAGCAATTTTCAGAGTCTCAAGGTGACATCCACATTGTTTCATTCTTTCCTGAATACTTAATGACCCTTTGGTTTCTTCATGAATGATGGTCTTGAAATCCTCTCACAGCTCATTAAGTCTTCTTTCATTAGTGTTTAATGCATCAAATCTGTCCTTGAAATTCACATGGGATAGACTGAAGGTTGAGTTTTGCCTGTCACCGACTCTTTTACATTTTCTTTAGCTTTATCCTGAACTTACATATGAGCAATTGAGGGTCTGTTGCATCGTCAGCCCCTGGCCTAATTTTAGTGGCAGATATGGAATTTATCTATTATTTCTGCCCACAGAACTAGTCAATCTGGACATTCCATCTAGAGAAGAAGATGTATACAATTGCCTATTGTGTTTTTGAAAAATAGGGTTTTTGAACAAATCAGTAGTCTTGCAAAATCCTACCATTTGTTCTCCAGCTTCATTTCTATCACCAAGTCACTATTTTCCAATGGCTGTTCCTTCCTCTTTGATTCTAACTTTTGCATTCCAATCACTCATAATTATCAATAATTCTTGATTG
>NW_022111368.1:108092-129702 GCF_000313985.2 Echinops telfairi
TAAATTTGAATAATATCGATTGAATATGTATTGATTGAATTTCCTGGAAGGTGGATGAATTTGCAATGTCCTTTTTGACAGTAAATGCAACACTATTCCTTTTGATTGTATTGTTCTCAGCCTAGAAAACCATATGGTATTCTGATTCATTCCATTTGCGTGCACTAATGCCTAGCAAACTCCAGGCCTTAACACGTTTGCAGCGGTTCCGCCTTACCTTGAGTCACGCTCCATCAGCAAATGAAGATCCTGAAAACGTCACTCCCACAGGCCTTACCTGACTCATGCCACTAAGGTTGACTCCATTGGGAGAAGTTATCTCTTCCTTAATCACAAATTGAGTGCCGTTTGACCTGAGAGGCTCATCCTAAGGCAATATCTCCAACAATGATTTCCTATTATTCATTAGGTCTTCAGTACCTGACAGTGTTTGGAAGCTATTTGCAGGTTTTCAGTGGCTCCTCATCTTTCTTCATTGCTTTTTCTTAGTTTGTAAGCTCTGCTGAACTATCATTTTGGATAAACCTGCTGGTATTTGAAATACTTGTGACAAAGCTTCCAGTATCACACTAACACGCTAGTCACCACAGTATGACAACAACAGGCAAGTGATGGAGTATTTTATTGGCAAATACAAATCTTTAGTAATATATCTGAATTTAGATCAGATGTCCACCATTTACCTATTACATGAAATCAGACAATAGCTAACACATTTTCAATATGTATTTTTTAATCTGTATGAACATGTTGAGTGATTATTTTGTAGGAGATATGTGAACATTAGAGTAGATACTATAAGCATTTTTTCTACCAAAGCTTGAAAACTAATCTATACTGGTTTTATGTATAATATTTATTACTGGTGTTATTGATGAAGATATTCTTTTCTTTTCTTTGCCTCTGTATTTATTCCTGAGAACTGGCATATAACAAAAATAAAATAAATAAGACAAACATCATCTTTGTTTTGCACATGAAATGCTCTTATCCTTGGGAAAAAGACACAGTGAATCAAAATTGATTATCTATAAACCATCAGAAATTTTGAGTTTCACAAATTGCAGCTTAAAGAGTTATACAGAACCACTTTACAATACAAAAAAAGTGTAAGTTAGAGTAATTTTTTTTAATGTTTTGTTTTTAGAAAATTTCCCACAGCATACAAAAAGGAGGAAACATTTTTCAAATAAGTCAACCAAGGCATACTAAGAACAATGAGCTTCTGTAACCATCCAGATACACCACTAGAGCCCCACGGGCTCCGGGTGACAGAAGTTCCCTTTGGGGAAGGTGTTGCAAAGAAGAACATTTCCTTTGCCCTCAATCCTTTGCCCTTGGTGTATCTCAATCAAGGGATGCATTTCTAAATGATAGGCATGCCACCAACACTCATCATTGTCAGAGGTTGAAAACGGTGAGGCTAATTTTATGGTAAGTGTGACAGAGAGGTTAGGGGCCTCTGCCCTCTAACCATTTAACTCATAGTTAGAGACTCTATCTCAGGAATAATAGAGTAAGAGTATGAGGGCCTTAATCACTCTGCTCCGACTTTCTAATAAGAAAGAGACACTACTCTAACAGAGGCAAACAGCAAAGGGTAGGTGCTATTGATGTCACTTAGTACCTGAGTGAGATATCCTGAGATATCCTCCACTTCCTCACAGTGGGAGAAGCTATCCTTAAATGCAATAAATGCTTACACTATCACCAAAAGAACTATCAATGCTTGAAACAGAATGTAGGATAGTTCAAGATTAACAGAGCTTTCAGAGGAGCCCAGGTGGTGCAGTGGTTAAACGTTAGGCTGCTAATCACAAAAGTTAATAGAGCTTTCAAATATGAAGGGAATTTTTGATGAAAAATGATTGAGAGGTGTCTGTTAACTCTGTTGGAGCAAAAATATATGTATTCCAAATCAACTACCTCATAAGAGAACCATTGATAGAGAAACCTAAGAATAATATTCTTGGTATAATAGGTTTCAAAGTCTAGCCTCAAAAAACTATCTGTGCTTGATATTAACTGAATAGTACTACAAAAAAATTATGCTGTCAATTTTAACAATTTTGTTATCCAAAATATAAAGCATCTCACTGTCAATTAACAAAGCATAAGAGCAGAGCATGATACCAAAGGAGTTAGAAGTATTAGCTGAAACATCAGAGAGGGAGGGATAAAATAACTCTTACTAAAATTGATCTTCCAAGAGTAGCTGATACATGCCCAAGGCTGCACCCCCTAAAAGGCAACAAAGAAGATTTAAACTTTCAGGGAAATGGACTTTATGAAAATGATTAAACTAAGTCACAACAACAAAGCAAGCAAAGAAAGAGAGAGAGAGAGAGGGAGAGAGGGAACACAACAAGAGTAAAACAGAGCAAGGGAGGTGGGGCTCAGTATCCAGATTAATGGCTTTATATTATCGGAAACAATAATTTTTGTTTTGTTTCATTTTATTGTTTATTTTTTTCAACTAATTTTATTGGGGGCTCATACAACTCTTACCATACTCCATCCATCCATCCATGGTGTCAAGCACATTTGTACATTTGTTGCCATCATCATTCTCAAAACAGCAGCTTTCTACTTGAGCCCTTGGTATCAGCTCCTCATTTTTCCCTCCCTCCCCCACCATCCCTCCCTCATGAACCCTTGAACATTTATAAATTATTATTATTTTGCCATGACTTACATTGTCTGGCATCCCCCTTCACCCACTTTTTTGTTGTCCATCCCCCAGGGAAGGGATTATATGTAGATCCTTGTAATTGATTCCCCCTTTCTATCCCACCTCCTCTCACCCCTCCCAGTATGGCCACTCTCATCACTGGTCCTGAGGGGTGCATCTGTCCTGGATTCCCTGTGTCTCCAGTTCCTATCTGTACCAGTGTATGTCCTCTAGTCTAGCCAGATTTGTAAGTTAGAATTAGGATCATGATAATGGGGACGTGGGTGGGGGGTAGCATTTAAGAACTAGAGGAAAGTTGCATGTTCCATCATTGCTACACTGCACCCTGACTGGCTCATCTTCTCCCTGCGATCCTTCTGTAAGAGGATGTCCAGTTGCCTACAGATGGGCTTTGGGTCCACACTCTGCACTCCTCCACATTCACAATGATATGATTTTTTGTTCTTTGATATCTGATATCTGATCCCATCAACACCTTCTGATTACACAGGCTGGTGTGGTTCTTCCATGTGAGCTTTGTTGCTTCTGAGCTAGATGGACACTTATTTTCACCAAGCCTTTAAAACCCCAGATGCTATATTTTTTGATATCCAGGCACCATCAGCTTACTTCACCACATTTTCTTATGTACCCACTTTGTCTTCAGCAATTGTGTCTGGTAGGTGAGCATCATGGAATGCCAGTTTAATAGAAAAAAGTATTCTTGCATTGAGGTAATACTTGAGTGGAGGCCCAATGTCCATCTGCTACCTTAATATTAAGCATGTAAATACATGCACATAGATCTATTTTCCCATTGTCATATATAAATATATTTACATATGTGCATGTCTGTATTTAGACCTCTATACATGCTCTTTGCCTCCTAGTTCTTTCCTCTATTTCCTTTTATTTTCCTCTTGTCGCACTATCATGCTCAGCCTTCATTTGGGTTTCAGTAATTCCTCTCGGTTACATTGTCCTTGATCAAGCCCTACCAGGCCTCTTACAGCCTCCTGGCTACCAGTTTTGGATCACTTATTGTTCCCTTGTCTCTGGGTTTGTGAACACTACATCCTTCCCTCCCCTCTCCTGTGGCCCCCAGAACTGTCAGTCCCATTGTTTTCTCCTCCAGATTGTTTATCCCACATATCTTATCTAGATACACCTGCAGAGATAATATGCACAAAAACAAGACAAAGCAAAACAAAGCAACAAAAGAAAACTAAACAACAACAAAAAAAACAATGACAAAAAAAAGAAGAGCCTGTAAATAGTTCAAGGTCTGTTTGTTGACTTTTACAAGTGTTTTCCTGTCCAGTCTGATGGGATGCCACAGCCTGGCCCTAAAGTTTATTTTCGGTATTCCCTCGGGACTTTGTTGCTCAGATACTCTTGCTGTTCTGTTGCATGCCCTTAGTGTTTTGCCTCAGTGTGGTGAGGTCAGATCCGGCACAATTCCCACACTGTCTCCAGTATTGTCCCCTGTAGGGTTATGGGTCAGTGAGGGATGTCATGTCTTGTAGTGGGCTTGACCCTAAAGTCCTCTCTGTGCATTGGCTGCTATGAGCAGGAATACAGGCCTCAAGCCTTGGTGGGCCAGGATGTGCTCCACTCTCTCTTCTTCCCCCTTCCTTTGCTCCTGTCTCATCAGACATGTCCCTTTCCCGAGCTGTAGCTTCAGTTGTTTCCCTCTTAAATGAATTATCCTTGGGTGAGGAGTGGCTGTTCACATAGTTGGGATTGGAGCCGGCCCCTCAGACCTCTCTACTGGTTCCCTGCTTCGTGCCGGTATGTTGCATTAACATCTTGGAGCACCAGATTGAAGTCTGGTCCCTCGTTCCCTGTGAGGATATAAATAATACCATCTCCTTGGGTGGGATACTGCACTCTTCCCCCACTACCCTTTTTTTTCTATTTTTTCCCCCTCCTTTTTAGTTGGCTACCATATGTATCCCTGGATTTGGTCTGGCCCCTGCCATACTACCTGCACCTCTCCCCAGGAATGTTTGGATACAGTAGCGTTTTCCCTGTGCCTCTTTTGCACTTTTTTAAGCTCATGTCAGCAGACTCATGTTGTACATGTCAACAATAATCTTTGAATCATAACATAAAAATATCAAAAGACATGAAAATATAAATAAAAGCACTACACATACACAAGGAGAAAAACAAAATAAAAAGGTAACACACATTGCTTGTGAGAGGGTCAGATATTGGCTTTAACACAGATTTCAAAGTAGGAATTACAAATATGAAAATTTATTGTTAAAATTATGGATCACAAGGAGCTACGTGTGGCCTCCTCTCTGGGGGACGGGCAGCGGAGGGGTGGGTGAAGGGAGATGCCGGACAGTGTAATATAAGATACAATAATAATTTATAAATTATTAAGGGTGCATGGGGGAGAGGGGAGGAGAAAGGGAAGGGAAGGGGGGAAAAAAGGAAAATTAGCGGGTTCCGGGAACCCAAGAGGCAAGCGAATTTTGGGAATGATGAGGGCAACAAATGTATAGATGTGCTTTACACAATTGATCTATGTATTGTGATGAATTGTATGAGCCCCAATAAATTGATTTAAAAAAAAATTATGGGGAAGTACTGTACTCTTATTTAATTCCATATTCCACAGTTTTTTTAATCCCCTTCATAAGTTCAAAGAACCAAAGCAAACTTTGCTTAAATAAGTAAATATATTCATTCAATATATTTTATTAACTAGATAACATTAATAAGGATATAGAATATATTTAACAAGAAACACATGACAATTCTGGAGATAAGCACAATAATGTAAACATAAATGTAACATTTTCTATAGGAACTTGAAAGTGAATAAGAGCTTGCATAATACGTAATTGGGGAACATGTAAATAGTTTGATAGAGTTAATGAAATCTGAAGTACGGAAAAGAAAGGACCTAAATGAAACTTGGGCAAAAACAACTCTAAGTAAGCCAACAGATGCATAATGGGAGTGCCAGCATGAGCGGAGGAAGTCAAGAGAAGAACAAATGTTTGAAGAAATAAGGAAAAATCTCCAGTGGAATAAATGAATACTGCATATGTCAAAGACCCAATAATCTGCATGTGCTCACTCTCATGGAGTCTATTCCAACTCATAGAGGTCCTTATAGGTCAAAGCAGACCAGCCCTTTTGGCTCCCTCGACGGTAAGTCTTTACAGGAGTAGAAAGCCTCTTCTTTCTCCCTAGGAGCAGCTGGTGGTTTCAATCTGTCATCAAGTATGTATGTAAGGAAGGAAAAAAAGATTAATTCCCAGGCATTTGATAGTAAAAATATTGGTAGACAAAGGGGGGGAAAGTAAACCCCTAGAAGAAAAATGACTCATCATGTAGAGGAGAACCTTGATTAGAGTAACAGCTGACTTCTCCTCAGAGGGAAAGAGTAAAGGTCATAAGGTAGCATGGTGTTGTTGCTGTTGCTCTTAGATCCCATGGAGTCGGTTCTCACCCATAGCTGTCTTATGCCCCAAAGAACACATCCCGCTTGGTCCCGCACCATCCTCACCACCGTTCCTATGCAAGAGCTCACTGTTGCAGCCACAGTGTCTATCCAGCTGCTTAAGACCCTCCTTTGCTTTACCTGCCCCTCTCTTTCACCAAGCACGATGTCCTTCTCCAGACACTTGTCTCTTCTGACAACAAGCCCAAAGTGTTGAAGATGAAGTCTGTCCATCCTTGCCTATGCAAAGCATTCTGGGCATACTTCTTACAAGTCAGCCCTATTTGTTTTTTCAGCAGTCCAAGGTACTTTCAACATCTTCTTGAGCACCACAATTCAAATGCATTAATTCTTCTCCCATCTTCCTTATTCAATGTCCAACGTTCACATGCATATGAGTCCATTGAAAATACCATGATTTATTTCAGGCCCACCTTAGTCCTCAAAGTAACATCAATGTTGTTCAATACTCTAAAGAGGTCTGATGAAGCAGATTTACCCAATGCAATGCATCTTTTGATCTTTTGACTGCTGGTTTAATGAGTATTGATTGTGGATTTAAGCCAGACAAAAATCCTTTGCAACTTCAACTTCTCCATTTATCATGATGTTAGTTATTGGTCCATTTTTGAGGATTTTGGTCTTCTTTACATTGAGTTGTAATCCATACTGAAGGGTGCAATCCTTCAGCAGGGCTTCAAGTCCTCTTCACTTCCAGGAAGTAACTTGGGTCATCTGCATCCTACAGATTATTAATAACCTTTCCCCAATTAAAGAAAATAAAAACCTCCAAGTAAGAATGTTTTATTCCATGATCAAATTTTCAAAAATAACAAAAATTTACAAATGCATTATATATATATATATATACTGCTAACAGATTTGTCTTCTTAAAGGAAGTTATTTGGACCAGAAGCAGGAAACTTTTTGCATCGCAGAGATCATTTTTAGGTGTTTATAAGATAATCCATGGGCCAGATTGTTGAAATATTTAATAACCCTCTCCTTATGGTGACATAGTATTTATGCGTTGGACTGCTGACTACAAGATCAGGAGCTCAAAAGCTCCATCCACTCCACGGAAGAAAGATGAAAATCTACTCCTCTAAAGAGTTACAGCCTGGAAACCCACGGAGGCAGTTCTACTTGTCCTATGGAGCTGCTTTGAAGGAAATTAACTCAATGGCAGCGAGTTTGATTTGTTAATTATAATGTGATGACCGGAACAGCTTCTCATTAGTGAGGCATATGACATCAGCTAGTATTGATTATTTGGGGACCTATTCCCCATTCCAGTTGTGGGCAAAAGAAACATTACCGGAGATGATACTTTAAATCACATGAAAGAAATAAAAATGAAAAGAATAAAAATATTATATATATATATGCATGTTCTTTTTTTAAATAATTAAAAAAGAAGATAAAAAAATATGTATAGTTGGATGTTGGGGACCATAACTTATATAAAGGTAATGTAGTTCATGATAATAGCACAGAGAAACTGGGTGGGAGTAAAGCTATACCGAAGTACATCAATGATGCCAGATTGTAGCGTAAATACACAAACACAGCTTAAGAAACTTAGAGATTATGAATAAGAAGGTTAATACAACATTATTTTCTTGTATACTTTATAAATATATAGTTTTATAAAATCATAATTATAAAAATTAATAAAGAGTTTGTAATATTTATACAAATATATGTGCAATATAAAGGGAACTTAAAAATTCATGAGAAAATTTCATCTTTCAATTTCAATTTTCCTTGAACATATTGGAAACCCTCTAGTATAAAACATGAAGAAGAAAGGGGAGTAGTTATATAGGAGTAATATTGTAATATTTTACTAGAAATAATTATGATAGAATCTGAAGATTATTCTGATTTGTCCAACTGTCCAAGGAGAGCTCAAACAGTTTGAGTTACATATATTGTTATATAGGATTTCTAGAGAAAAACAATGTGACATTTAGAAAACTAAATATTACACCATAGGTAGATATATATCCAAATATATTAGCAACAATAACAACATTAAATGTGAAAGGACTAAATATATTAATAAAAAGGAAGAGATTTTCCAATTTGATATAAATAAATGACAGCTCCAATTATATGTTGATATTTGCAGTGAAACACTTTAGTGTTGAAGAAACTAATAGATTATAGAGAAAGGATATGAAGCAAAACTGTAATTGTACCCTTTTTAAAATCCATAATTCCTAGAGAAATATATAGGAGTAGTCCTTCATGCTCATTGATTTCATAGGTCTTTTTCCAAATTCAAGGAGCCCTGGTGACTAAATGGGTTAGCAGTTGAACTACTAACCGAGGGTTGGCATTTAAATCGTCACTAGCAACTCTTTGGGAGAACATGATATTTTCTACTCCAATATAAATGTACAGCCTCAGAAATTCACAGTGCAGTGGGACTGATTTGATAAAAATTAGTTTGAGTTTTGAAGTACAATAAAATTACAAATTAAATAAATTTTATAAAGATAAATTGGACCTCTTCAAATAAAAAAAAGTGTTTTAATTACATAGTTAGCATGACACCACAGAGTGTTATTCACAAACTATATATAAGAGAATTTTATCTAAAATATCAAAAGAAAACATACTAATAATTACAAAACAATTAATCAAATCAAAAGATGAACAAAGTATACCCACAAATATTTCTCCAAAGGATGTACACAAGTGGCTGAGAAGTACATGAAATGATGCTCAGCGTCATTAGTCACTAGGGAAATGCAAATCGAAACCACAGTGCGATTCCACATCAGACCTACCAGATAATTACAATCAAAACAATAGATAATTGCTGGGAAGGATGTGGGCAAATTGAAATCTTCTTAAAATGCTGGTTGGAATGAGATTGTGAAACAATTTTGGAAAACACTTTAGCAATGTATTAAAAGAGTTATTTATCACGTAACCAAGCTATTCCACTTCTGGGCATAAACTCAAGAAAAATAAAAAAGTATAACCATGCAAAGGGTGTGCTTTCATATTCATAGCGGTATTATTCATCTTATTTATAAGCAATCTAAGTGTCCCTTTACTGTATGGATAAAAAGTAAACAAACAAATTTCATATGTCTAGACCAAAAAGAAACAAGCAAAACTATTGCCATTGACTTGATTCTGACCTATGGTTATTTCATTTGTTACAAACTGGAATTCTTCCATAGAGTTTTAGGGTCTATAACCATTAAGGGGAACAAGTTGCCAGGGTTAGAACCTGCAGATAATTAGGTGAGTGCAAAGCCATGGGTACAATTCTACCTATTGAATTATACACTTTCAATGGGTATTAACTGGTGAACTGTAAGCAATATGAATTATATTTCAATAAGGGTGATATATTTTAAAAAGCATATTATGTACAATGCAAATAACCAAATGAACTAATCAGTCGTCTTAATGTCACTCAAGATTTACTTGTAAATTCAGACTTTTATTTCATTACCAAAATATTCTTGTCTCCTTTTTAGTTGTGAGATTCATAAAGATTTATTTATCAAAATAGTATTCTTAGGAAGAATGATTGAGATTTAAAAGAAATGTCAGTGACATCAATACCTTACATTTATTTTGATACTGTAATATACAAGGTTAACAAAAATATTACATTGATTCCAGGAGAATACTGAGGTGACTCATGCTTGATAGGTCAGAGGAGAGAGACTATGAGAGAGTGAAACTTTGATTTCGTTTTCAAAAATAATTCATATCCATCTAAATGTTGTTATGCATATTCAGTGTCTGCTATTCCCTACTTAGGAATGCTGACTATAACCCAATTATTTTGTCCAGCACAAACCCATTAGATCCTGTGTTACCCAAACTGAAACAAAAATCCTAATTATTTTAGTCATTTTTTAGGCAAGCTAATAATAAGTTTTATCTTTTTAATTTTTAAACCGTTTTATTGGAACACAATCCACATACAATACAATTGAATCGTTCAGTCACATCAAGAAGAGGTGTACAATCATCACCACAATCAATTTTAGAACATGTTTTCTTTTTTGTACTCATTGTTATTAGCTCTCCATTCCCCACCCCAACCCCCATACCCCCAAAGGAGCCATGAATCCAGTTACTGTCTTTATAGATTTACTTATCCTTGATTTCATATGCAATAAATATACAAACAAGCAGTAGCAACAACTTAACAACAAAAACAGAGTAAAACAGAGAAAAACCTTAACTTAAAAGAAAGTAAAAAATATTAAAAACTAGAACAAATCTAAAATGGGCAAAAGGGAGATCAACTGATATGGTGTTAAGCTTTAACCTAACGGCATCTACAACAATTCACTTTCCAGTGCACTCTCATGGTAGCAAGGCTCCCTCTGGTCTGTGGTCTATGATCAGAGGGGATTCACTGAAGGCCTAATCCACATGTATTTCTCCTTTGCCTTTTTTTTTTTTAATTAATCAATTTATTGGGGCTCATACAATTCATCACAATACATAGATTAATTGTGTAAAGCACATCTATACATTTGTTGCCCTCATCATTCCCAAAATTCTCTTGCCTCTTGGGTTCCCGGAATCCGCTCATTTTCCTTTTTTTTCCCCCCTCCCCTTCCCTTTCCCCCATGCACCCTTAATAATTTATAAATTATTATTGTATCTTATATTACACTGTCCAGCGCCTCCCTTCACCCACCCCGCTGCTGCCCGTCCCCCAGAGAGGAGGCCATATGTGGCTCCCTGTGATCCATTCCCCCTTACTACCTCCCCTTTCCCTCCTGGTATCGCCACTGTCACCCCCGTCCTGAGAGGTTCTTCCGTCCTAGATTCCCTGCGCTTCCAACTCCCATCTGTACCGCTGTGCATCATCTGGTCTAACCAGGTCTGCAAGGCGAAACTGGGGTCCTGGTAGTTGGGGGGAGGAAGCATTTAAGAACTAGAGGAAGGTTGTGGATTTCATTATTGCTATACTGTACCCTAAGTGACTCATCTCCCCACTACCCCTCTGCAAGGTATGTCCAGTTGTCTAGAGATGGGCATTGGGTCTCCATCGCGCGCCACCCTCATTGACAAGGATATTTTATCATCCACTAGCACACACACACAGTTACTGCTATGTTAAAACTTAAAACTTACTCTAAAATTTTCCCAACTAAACTTCGTCCTCAAAAGTAAGTAGTATAATGTATCTACAGCTCTGCATTTTTTCTTGACCCTTCATTTTCAGAGTCTCATTGCTACTCCTCAAAATGCAAAATGCTACTGGGAAAAGGAATGAAAAAGCAGTAGGATTTTCCCATGAACGTTTATAAGCATATATAAATTCCATATTCACTGCTATCAGGTCAATGCTGATAGATAACATCATAATACATGGTGAAAAGTTTGAAATGATCAGGATTTCATTTTACATTCACATACAATCCACACCCAAAGAAGAGCCATCAGAAAATCAAGCAGCCTAGTGCATCTGGCAAATCTTCTGCAAAAGACCTCTTTAAAGGGTTTTATAACGACGATTTTTCTTGCAGGGTGAAGGTGCTCCAGACTCTGGGCATGATATTGTCAATCTTCTGATCTGCAGGAGAAAGCTGACCAATAACTATAGTAGGCTAAGGATAGTTGATGTATTTACAATAGGGTGTTTAACAAGATACTGAATAGACCACGGGCTTCCAGAGAACAAATAAATAGACCCTGAAACAGTATAGCCAACTGTTTCTTAGAGGAAATGATGATGGGATTTCTACTCAAGTGCTCCTCCTCTGTTATTAGGAGGAGTCATTTCATGGAGTGACCATGCTTGGTAAACAAACCATGGTGTCAATGAAAACAAGGAAGAAGATCCTATGCACGATGGATTGCATTGTGGCTGTCACACGGGTTCACACAGAATGATGGTGGGTAAGGTACAGTACCTGACAGATTTTCTCTGTTTTACCTCAGCCACTGAGTGGCAGAGGACACTCAAGACTTGAGTGGCAATATTGTAAGTTTCTATGGGTGAAATATTGAACAATGCAGGAAGAATCAGAAGATGGTAGGAATACAGTCACTGCACCAAAATTAGCTGGCTGACATTCAACCATTTCAAGAGGTAGTATGTGACAAAGAACTGATACTACTGAAGAAGACCGGTGGCAGTGAAGTCATGAGAGAAAAACAGCCACCAGGAACTGGTGGAATACCAATTGAAATGTTTCAACAAGCTGCTGAGCCACCGGAAGCACTCCTATGCCAAGAAACATGAAAGACCCGCATCTGGCCAGCCAACTAGAAGAGACCAATATCTGTACCCATGCCAAGGAAGGTAACCCAAAGGAATGCTCAACTTATAGAAGAATACATTGATATTGCACGGAAGTGGTTTTCTTTTTCTGAATGTCATTCAACATCAGTTGTGGCAGTACACAACAGAGAGCTGCCAGAAATTCAATCCTGACTTAGAAGAGGAGATGGGAGAGCATTACTGATTTGAAGTGGATCTTGACTGAAAACAGAGAGTACCAGAAGGATGGTTACTTGTGCTTTACTGACTACGCAAAGGCATTTGACAGTGTGAAACTTAACAAACGATACATAACTTAGAGAAGAATGGAAATTCCATATCCCTTCATTGTGCACATGTGGAACCTGTGGACATAGAGCAAGAGGCAGTTGTTTGAACAGAAGAAGGGCATACACCAAGGTCTGAAGCTAGGGAAGTCAAGTGTCAGGTCTGTATCTGCTCTTTGCACTCGCTGGAATCTAAGCATTGCTTTGATACTCCTTGAACCAAAGACACTTGAAAGCCAAGATGTCTGATTAAAATTGAAAATGCCAAATCAAGTGACATCCCAAACTCAGTAGCTATTCTATTAATTGTAGTTCTAGGTTCACCTTTCATCAATTTCTAGGCTTTAAACACAATTTCCCCTTCTGTTAAAAAGTGACAGTCATCTTGGTTCATCTTTGAGGTCCTAATGACTCCCCTTAAACTGCTTAATTGTTTTAAAGTTGCTTTATGTGGAGCATTACAAAAAAGGTCATTTCATGATACCCACCTTCCTGACGTGATCGCTGAAGACAGACTTGTGCATAAGCAAATGTGGTGAAGACAGCTAATTGTGTCCGACTATCAGAAAGGGGGCATCGATCACAAGGATCTACATATAACCTCCTCTCTGGGGGATGAACAACAGAAGGGTGGGTGAAGGGAGATGCCGGGCAGTGTAAAATAAGATATAATAATAATTTATAAATTATTAAGGGTTCATGAGGGAGGGGGGAGCAGGGAGGGGGGGAAGGGGGAAAAGGAAAATGAGGAGCTAATTCCAGGAACCCAAGCGGAAAGCGAATTTTAAGAATGATGAGCACAACAAATGTATAAGTGTGCTTTACACAATTAATGTATGCATGGATTGTGATGAGCTGTATGAGTCCCAATAAAATGATTTACAAAAAAAGAAAAGAAAAGGGGAACCAATCACAAGGATCTATATATAACCTCCTCCCTGGGGGCAGACAACAGAAAAGTGGGTGACGGGAGACATTGGACAGTATAAGACATGACAAAATAATAACAATTCATAAATTATCAAGGGTTCATGAGGGAGAAGGGTGCGGGGAGGGAGGGGAAAAATGAGGAGCTGATACCAAGGGCCCAAGTAGAAAGCAAATGTTTTGAGAATGATGATAGCAACAAATGTGCAAATATGCTTGCTAGAATGGATGTGTGTGTGGATTGTGATAAGAGTTAGATGAGCCCCCAATAAAATGATTTTAAAAAAACAACTCATTGCAAAGTTTCAATGATTTGGGACAGTGTTTACTTAACTTTTGTTCAAAAATTAGATATTAACATTGACCTCAAAATAGTATATTTTCATGACAACTAATTAGTTCCCCCACCCCTTTTTCAACCAAAGAGGAGCCCTGGCATCGTAATGGATCACACTTTGAGCTGCTAACTACAAAGTCACCAGTTCAAAATTTCTAGGCTTTTGCGTGGAGAGACATAAGGTATTCTTCCCCTGTAAAGAATTACATTCTTGGAAACCCACGAGCAAATTCTACCCTGTCTTGTATGATAGCTATGAGTCAGAACTAACTCAGTGACCGTGAGTTCAATTAGGAAAAAAAGCAAAAAACATTGCATTACTAAGATAACTTGACTGCAATAATTTAAAAATCACAGAGATGTGGTTAGACACATTTTGTTTGAAATTATATTTTTATGAATGTTAAACCATTATATGTATATTTCAATATTGGTACCCTATACTCAGAATTCATTTTATTGGTTTTTTTGTCTTCTAATTACCACTGTCAGCAAACTAATTCCAACTCATAGCTCCCTTATATACAGGCTACCTGAGACTGTAATTCTTTATTTGAGTAGAAAGTATTGTCTTATTATCAAGGAGTGGCTCGTGTTTGAACTTCTGATCACGGAGTTAGCACCACAACTACTGTTGTGTTACATTTGAATAACATAACATAATGAGGCAATGTTATATTTGAGGCCCTTTTTGAGTCATATGCCTCAAATTAATAATCAGAATTGTCTGAAATATATTCTGCTGTATAATTTTGTAGCATGTCACAGAAAATACTAAGAACTGTATGGTTAGAGTTAACATTATTTCCTTCAAAACTAAAGTCTTGTTAGAACACCTGTTGAGCAAAATTAGTGGTGATGGTGCTACAACTGTGTACAGCATAAAATGACACACTCTATTTGAGTGTGTCTTGCTGAAGAAAAAGTACATTTTCTAGCTATATTAACTTTGAAAGATCTTTCCCCCCCATTTGTCTCCACGTAAAGCCCAAAGGTAGGTGTTAGAGTCGAGTATTTTCCTAAGAATATAGACAGAAGTTGCCCACTGTGTGAAAGTATAGAGAATTACATGCTATAAATAAGTGCCCTAGAGAATTTCTTTTGTTTATACCTACCTTCAATTCACAGTAAACATGGCTAAGTGCAACATAACCACTAGTGAATATTTAACTTCATACAATCTACAATATTTCTAAAAGCAATTTGAGGAATGAATGTTGGGGAAAAGGTTACTTTTCTACTTGGTTTTTCTGGGTAAAAAAAAAGTTGGTGAACAAGTTATTAATATATTGTGTCTAATCATAGAAATTGTCATTGTATATGTTCAAAACAGAAAATATTTTCAACTGTCATTCAAATAAAAATATTATTATGTAATTTTGCATGATATATTTTAATTGTAGATACTCTCAGTTTATTACTACTACAAGATAGATAACTTTTTCTTTTTATTCAATAATTTTAACAGGCTTTTTTTTAGCTCAACATAATTAAGACCTTTTTTATATTTAATTGCATGTGTAAAAGGTAATATTCCATTTGATATAAGATTATTATTGCATTGACTATTCTCTATAAAAACTAGCTTCTTAAATATATAGGTACCTAAAACTAATTTAGGTACAATTGCCCTGACTTCTTATCCAATGTATAAAGAAAGAAAATATTTTTCATCAACTCCTAGCTATTTAAAAATAATTTCACATAATCAATATATAAGTTTGTTATCCACAGGGTAGAGTAATTATGATGGATACAAAGTCAACTGAATAATCATAATATCCAGTGGAGAAGTACAGACGTATGTGATACAGTACAATAGGATATATAGCTTTATTCAGGAAATACTAATATGCTATCAGGACATAAAGTGAATTTAGTGAGGTAAGTTGAGCTCTATTTCAGGAATACTTATGTGTGCCTAAAAATGAGTTCACAATGAGAAAGACAATACAACATACCACAGCCTATGAGACACAGCAAAGTCAGTTATCAGAGGTGACTTCATTGCAGTAAATGCGCGCTTGAAAAAAGAGGAGAGAAGCATGGTCAGCACCGCCAGCAGCTAGAAGGAAGTCAACAGCACACTACTTCCAACAGCAAAAGAAAAGAAAGCATAAAAATTAGAGCAGAGATAAATGAACTGGAAAACAGAAGAACAATGGAAAAAGTCAACTGAACAAAAAATTGGTTCTTTTAAAGGATCAATAAAATCAGCAAACCACTAACAAACTTTACAAAGGAAAAGGAGTACCCGTCATCAATATCTAGAAGTAGGGATGAAACAGGCAAGTCACAACAGACCCTAATGAAATAAAAAGATTAATTACACAGTATTATGAAAGACCATACTCCTACAAATTCAATAATTTGGAGGACATGGGCAAATACCTGGAAAATCACTCTTTCCCAAAATAAACACCTATGGACATCGAAGAACTTGAACAGACTCATAGCAAAAGAAGAAATAGACAAGTTCATCAAGAAACTCCCAACTAAAAATCCCCCGTCCAGATGGCTTCACAGAGGAATTACATCAAGCACTCCAGGAAAAGCTGACACCGCTCCTACACGAAGTCTTCCAGTACACAGGGAGGGAAAGCAAACTCCCAATCTCATGCTATGCAGCCAACCTAACCTTGATACCAAAATCAGGCAAACCCCTCACAAGGACAGAGAAGTACAGACCAACCTCTCTCATGAACATAGGTGCAAAACTCCTCAACAAAATTGTGGCAAATGGAATCCAACAACATATCAATAAATAATACATTACGACCAAGTGGGATTCATACCGGGGATGCAGGATGGTTCGACATTTGAAAAACACTTAATGTAATCCACCACATCAACAAGAAAAAGGACAAGAACCATATGAACATTTCAATTGATGCTAAAGAAGTTTTTAATAACATCCAACACCCATTCCTAATGAAGACCCCCAAGGAGATAGGACTCGAAGGGAAAATTTGAAATGCAATAAAAGCCATCTACAAAAAAAACAAATAGCCAATATTATGCTCAATCGAGAAAAGCTGAACACATTTCTACTGAATAATGGAACCCAACAAGGATGCACCTTATCCCTACTTCTATACAATATTGTGCTGGAAGTATCAGCCAATGCCATAGGACAATAACAAGATCTCAGTGGTGTACAATTGGGTAAAGAAGAAGTGAAACTTTCACTATTTGCAGATGATACAATTCTATATGTTGAGAATCCAAAAGGGTTCACAATAGGATTGCTGGAAACAATGCAGGAGTTTACTATAGTAACAGGATTCAAAGGTTAACAAGCAGAAATCAATTGGATTCTTATATACCAGAAAAATACAGAAAAAGATTTCAAGAAATCATCATCATTCACAATAGCCATGCAAAAGCTGAAATACCTAGGAATAAACCTAACCCTGAAACAAAAGGCCTGTATGACAAAAGTACAGAACATTACTACCAGACACCAGGAGGGATCTTCATGAATAGAAGTGTACTAGGTGTTCATGAGCTGGAAGACTCAATATAGTGAAAATGCCCTTTCTACCTAAAGCAATCTACAAATTCAATGCAATCCCAATCCAAATTCCAGCATCATTCTTCAAAGAAATGGACAGACTGATTATCAACTTCATATTGATAGGGAAGAAGCCCAAGATAGGCAAAGAACTCCTCAAGAAGAACAAAGTAGGATTGTCTTGCACTACCTGACCTCAAAATCTACTATACAGCCACAGTTGTCAAAACAGCCTGGTACTGGTATAATGATCTATACTTGGACCAATGGATCAGGACAGAAAACCCAGAATTAAAAACATATGCATATAGACAATTGATTTTTTTGTACAGTTTTTTTTAATTAAAAGGTCATTTGATTTGGGGGCTCTTACAACTCATAACAATCCATACATCAATTGTATCAGGCATATTTTTACATATGTTGTAACATTTTTTTCTAGATATTTACTTTCTATTGGGCCCTTGGTATGTGCTCCTCTTTTTTCTCTCCCTCCGCCTCCCCCCTCATAATGCTTTGATAAATTATAAATTATTATTATATTACAGAGACTGCTGTCTCCTTTCCCTCATGGTTTTTGTTGTTCGTCCTCCTGGAGGGGGATGTGTGGTTATGTTTTGATCATTGAGATTGGTTCTCCCTCCTCTCCAGTCCCCATCTTCCCCCTTCTTTCTGGTATTGCTGTTCCTGTTCCTGTTCCTGGATTCCATGTGTCCTGAGCTCTTTTCTCTGATCTGCACCTGTGTGCATGCCCTGGTCTAGTCCAAAGTGAGAGGCAGCACTGAGGTCAGGCTAGTGGGGGTGAGGAAGCCTCAAGATAACCAGAGGAATATTGTGTGTTTGATTGGCATTTTACTGTGCCCTGGTTGACTCATCCCTTCCCTGCGACCTCAAACAATCCCTGTATCTCACTTGATGCACAAAACCAAACTCAAGGTGGATTAAAGACCTAAGTGTAAAACCTAGGATTTTACACCTATCAGGATCATCAATGAGAAAGTTGGGACAAAGCTAGGAGCCCTAGTGCAGAGACGACAGGGGCTATCAGAAATAATTAAGGAAATATACTCCATGGAAGATTAAATAGATGAATGGGACCTATTAGAAGTAAAACACTTGTGTACATCAAAAGACTTTATTAAAAGATTAAAAAGAGAGCCCACTGATTGCAAAAAGATATTTAGTGAAGACATAACAAAGGATTAATTACAAAGATCTACATAATTTTACAAGCTTACAACAAGAAAACAAAACAAAACAAAAAAACAAAGTGCCCTCTGAGAAGGTGGACAAAAACCTGAACAGAAGATTTACAAAGGATGACACTCAAATGGCTAATAAACACATGAGAAAATGTTCCCCGTCATTAGTCATCTGAGAAATTCAAGCCAAAACAACAATGTGATATTGCCTAATGCCTATTACTGCAGTCCAAATTAAAGCAACAACAAAAATAACCCTGAGAACAACAAATGTTGATGAGGATGTGGTGAGATAGAAATTCTTATCTACTGCTGGTGTACTTGTAAATACATACAGACACTGTGAAAGTCGATATCATCATACATAAAACAGATGACAATTAAACTACCAGAAGGCCCAGCAATGCCATTCATTTCTGGGCATATACCCGAAAGAATAAACAATTCAGGAACAGACGTTTGCTCCCCACGTTCATCGCAGCACAGTTCAAAATAGCAAGAAGCTGAAACAGTTTAAATTCCCATCAATAGAAGAATGGAATTTTTTTTAAAAAACCTCGGGTATATGCATACAACGAAATATAACACATCCTTAAAAAACAACGATGAAACACCTCAGCTTATGGAAGACATTATGTTAAGTGAAATTAGTCAAACACAAAAGGACAAATACTGTATGAGTCCCGGGCTGTAGGACCAAGCAGCAGAAGGGGCACAAGCTCAAGCGTGCAGGGCATCAGTCTCCTGGCCGGGGACCAGACAGCCTGGTAGAGAGCCAGACTGGTGCTGATGAACCTCACATCATCTGCTCCAGGTATCTGGAGGTCACTTGGCCAGAAGGCACCTCAGGACAGCTGGGATCTAATAGTCAGGGACAGGGAGGAAGGATGCTGTCTGCTGAGTGGTAGCATGTGGCTCTGGAGTGAGGTCCCCTGGAGAAGAGGCGACACTGTTAGAACAATGAGGTATATTGATGGGAAGGGCAGTGCAGGAGAGGGGAGAGGGAGCAGACAAGTTTGAGGGAACAGAGGTGTACATGTGTTGAGGGGAAGGGAGGAAGGGCTGACCTCCAGGTGGGGGAGAAGAGAATGAGGATACTCTTGGGCACATTAGGTGGGAAGGGTCTTTAGCAGCATGCAGCAGATGGGCAGAATTGACCTTGAGCATCTGGGGGTATCCTGGGAACCCACACTGGACATGGTCAAATGCCAGGACACTGAATCCTGTATGTTCGGGGCACACATCATGTTTCAGAGACTGCATCTGTGAGACCCCATGTGAGAACTCCACAGGGGGAACGGGACTCTATCCCAGACACACTGTAGCCTGAAGGCTTAAACCGGAAATACATGGTGTCTGAGGAAACAGACAGTAGCTGTACCATGAGCACTGTAGTGTCGGTTGGCGGACAAACAAGTTCTTGCTACATCAGTGACCTGTATCCTGTATTCAGATATGTATTATACTGGCAATCCTGTGATGGCCGTTCTGTTATTGTCCACTTATGCTTGTTCATATTAGGTGTAATCTCAGAGGTAATCGCCATTGAAGATCACCTTCTTGACACTGTGTTGTTTCTTTTTTTTCCCCCAAGTAAATGAAACTCATAGACATGGAACCTCTAGGACAGTGGTTTTCACCATTCCTAATGCCGCCACCCTTTGGTGCCTCATGTTTTGGTGACCTCCCCAACCATAAAATTATTTTCGTTTCCACTTCATAACTGTAATTTTGCTACTGTTATGAATTGGGCGACCCCTGTGAAAGGATCATTTGACCCCCCAAAGGGGTCGCGACCCACAGGTTGAGAACTGCTGCTATAGAGAAAGAAAACACTACAAGTGTTTGAGGGGAAGAGGAACTATAGAGGGGTGGGGTAGATAAGAGGGAGATGATGTCAAGAAGTCCAGGAAAGAAAAGTATGTTTGGAGACTGATTATGGAAGCAGTTGTACAATTATGTTTGATGTGATTGAACTATGGAATGACATGACTTATGTACTAGCTCCCAAGTTACAGGGGGAAAAAACAAACAAATATAGATGAAGGAATGCTTTGGGGTCTTGTACTAAATCTTAGCTCCAACTTAAGAAAAATCAGTTCTTATATCATGGCCCTGCTTGATACTCACCTTCCTGAAATGATTGCTGAAGATAAGGGTGCTACAGTAAAGTATGATAAGAAAACAGATGGTGCCTGACTAATAGTCAGATAGTGTCTGGAGTCTTAAAGGCTTGTATTCAAACAAGCATCCATCTAAGCACAGAGTGAAATCAGTTCATATGGAAGAAGCCCACCAGCTTGTGTGATCCAACAATGACAATTACAAAACTCAAATATGGTGAAGAGAAAAGCATGAGAGCTAAAATTATGAACATTCAATTTGTGGAGGGCTATGGGGGACAGTGGGAGCCCAAAACCCATCTGCAGAGTATCTTCTCAATCTGAGCCACTAGCATACCCGATGTAGCCACAGGCAAGAGTCTCCTATAGTCTGACTCTCAGGCAGAGACAATTGTAATCTTGATTACGCTGATTGAACTCCATACTTGGCCAGTTGACCACCAAGAAGCTATCTGAATTTGTTCTGGGTGCAAGCATCTACTTGTACCATGATGGAAATTTCTTGCCTGGTTTTTGAGTGTTGATGAGGGTCTTTTCCTCCTTACACATTATTTGTGTTTTTTCTTTATGCTATTATGACATAATCATTACCACTTTCGTGTGACTTTGTTTCTCATTGGTTTCAGTTGGGTGTCCCAGCTGTGAAGCACAAGGAGTGGATGCGTAATGATCCTAACAGATACACGGGAATAAAGGGCAGACAGGTGTGGGGGTAGGTGATAGGGAGGGAAATGGGGATTTCAGGAGTAAATAACGAAGGTGGGAGGTGGGGGAGCACTAGACTGGATTGTGATTGCACCACTCATTTTAAAGCTGATTTAACCATG
>NW_022111368.1:129832-135405 GCF_000313985.2 Echinops telfairi
AATGGGTTCCAGAAGATATTTAAATTATTGTTAGAAAACCCACTTCACTATCCTAGCCAAATTCCCCTCATCTCATTCTCCTACATTTGACTGATAGTGAAGTGGCAGCAGATATTGGTAGTAGGAGACAAGCAGAAAATTGTGTGAGAGGTATTGCTAACTCTGTTTCAGAGATTGAGATGTAGTTATGTTATTCACAGTAAATTCCACATAGTACTTACAGGCAGGCATTCTTGTGTAGGAATGGGTTTCATTGTCACTGAATACTTAACTGGAGTCCAGACAGGCTAAGGTTTTGTATAGCAATATAACTAAGGCATAGACCTTCATTGGTATATGGGAAAAGGTTGAACAACTTTTTGAGATATAGGGATACAGAAATCAGACCATGGAAATGTCTACCAAATTGTACAGCTCATATGCGATATAAACATGACAAGGTATTTTTCCCTCAAATTTGGCAGCAATTGCAAAAACTTTAATGATATTAATAATAGCAAGGTTTAAACTGGAATGAAATTCAAAATTATTAATAATGTAAAAAACATTTTAATCATTCAGACCAAAGATTATACTGAATACTACTTCTTTCTTTATATTTGAGAATAGTACAGTGTTTGTCAGATAGTTAATATGAATATTATATCTTTGGTGATTCTTAGTTTAGTAGTTTTAAAATTATACAATATGTTTTGATTTGTTTTATCTTTTTAATAAATATTCACTTCCATATTAAATATTTTATTCCTAATTTTCTAAATTTGACCTCTCCAGGATTGTAAATATTTTGAAAGCCTCAGGTTTAACAAAATATACATCAGCACTTTATTTTGAGAAAAGGAAATTGTTTTAACTCTTGGAAAAGGCAGCATTCAGAAGGAAAGAAAACTAGAAAAGCCACGTGGATGTGTCAATTGAGGTGAGAGGTGCTGGAGCAAGGACCTGTGTAGGAGTTGTAAATGGTGAAGCAATACATGAAAGACAAAAGGATATTCAGTTAAAGCCAGGTGTGTAGAACCTTCAATACCACTGTGACTTTAATCCACACTGAGTCATTGAAGCTCTTTGAATGGATAAGTGACTTGTTATAATCTCTTTTATTATTATTTTTATTAATAAAAGTCTGGCAACCATGTGGTGATTTTATCCAAGGAAGTGATTTGCAAATCTATTGAAACAGTTCTCCTAAGACATGATAAGCATCTGACCCAATACAGTGAATACAGTGAGAGGCAACACAGAGATAGGTTACGAAAAAGGAACAATTCTCTAGCTTGGATGTGGAACTTAGCCGGCAAAGGCCAAATGAGGCTCTGAAGATTTGAATATAATTTTATGCACATAGAAGTAGGTAGAGAGGGTAAAATAACTGAGATAAGGGACATAATAGCAAGTACAACAGGCTGTGACAAGAATACAATAAAAATATGAAGGGGTAGAACTGAACAGGCACCTAAGACACAGGGTTGCCCGGTGTTTTGATTTGTAGAGCTAATGGATGAGAAACAACTTTGGCTGGTATTGAGATGTTTTAAAATATAAAGATTAAAGGACCACAGACCAACTCTCAAAAAATGCCAGTGATTTTAGGAGTGGCAGCTGGGGGTGTGAGGAGAGGTATAAGAAAATACATTCACTGTAACTGTGATCTTGAGCAAGCCAATACCAAGGCTCCAGGAATGGATGGAATACAAGTTGGTATGTTTCAACACGATGATGAAGTATTGGAAGCACACATTCATCTACGCCAGGAACCCTGGAAGATAACAACTTAGCTAACTAACTGGGAAACATCTATGTCAGTATCCAGTCCAAAGAACGGTGACAAAACAGAATGCTCAGATTGCAGAATAATGTCATTGGTATCACACGCCAGTAAAATTTTGCTAAAGATAATTCAACAATGGTTGCAGTAGTGCATTGAAAGGTAGATGCCAGAGGTCAGGCCGGTTTCAGAAGATGACTTGGGACAAACATATCATTGCTGATGTCAGGAAGATCTTGGTTGAAAGCAGAAAATGGAAGAAAGATGTTTACTTGTGTTTTATTGACTATACCAAGGCATTTGACTCTATGGTTCATATAGCAAATTATACATCATCTTGAGAAGAATGAGAATTCCAGAACACATCATGTGTTCATTCTGGATCAAGAAACTATACTTGTGTATATGTGTGTGAAGAGAACCAGGGAATACTGATTTAAAATCAGCAAAGTTGTGTGTCAGAGTTATGGTTTATTACCATACTTATTAAATCTGTATGCTGAGAAAATTAGAGAATTTGATTAGATGAAGAAGAATGTAGCCTCACAATTGGAAAAAAAAACTAATTAAAAATCTGAGATATGCAAATGACACCACCTTGCTTGCTGAAAGTGAGGAGGACTTGAAGCACTTGCTGATGAAGATCAAGGATTACAATTTTCAATATGGATTACAGCTCAATATAAACAAGATCCAAATCCTCACAACTAGATCAATAAATAACATCATGATAAATGGAGAAAATATTGGAGGGTTCTGTCATTCTTCCATCCGTAATCAATGCTTATGGGAGCAACAGTCAAGAGAACAAATGACCTATAACCTTGAGTCAATCTTCTGAACAAGACCTCTTTAGTGTTGAAAAGCAAGGGTGTTACTTTGAGGACTAAGGTGTGCCTGTCCAAACCGTGGAATTTTCAATTGCTTTTATGCATGTTACAGTTGGACATTGAATAGGGAAGACTGAAGAATTGATGTATTACAGGTATGGTGCTGGAGAAGAATATTTAAAATACTATGTTGCTTAGAGGGAAGGATCGCGAGACTTCATCTTGCATTATCTGGACATGTTGTCAAGAGAGAGCAGTCCCTGGAAAAGGACATCATGCTTGGCAAAGTAGAGAGCCAGTGAAAAAGAGGAAGGCCCTTAGTTGACCCAGTGGCGTAACCATGGGCTCCAACGTAGGAACAATTGTGGTGATGACACAGGATGAGGTCATGCTTCGTTCTGCTGTGCATGGGGCTATCCATGGTCAGATTTGACAGAATACAACCTGTCACTATGACCTGTACACTTCTAAACTTGATCCACAATTCCACTATTCATACAAGTTGATGGTCTTCTTGATTCATCTTTGAACCATTCCTGTCCTTTAAAATGCTTATGAATCTAAAAACAGCTGTTTTCTGTTATGTAGTATTCAAAAAATTTGTTGCAAAGTTTTAATAATTGGGGAAGCCATCCATTTTAATTTTATTGCAAATTTGATATTATACTGGACTTCAAAATTTGTTTTTCCAAGACACAAAATTTATAATTTTGTTTTGTCTTTCTTTTAAGTTGCCCTAGTGGACCTAAAACAAGCTGTAGAACAGGCCTGCAGCTATGCACTGATTACAGATATATGGTTAAACTCATTGTGTTGGGAATAAACCCAAGTGTATATGAGCTTGTAATCTCGTAGCGATACTTTTAGACTTGACACCCTATTTTTTTTTAACTTGAATAAAATTGATACCTCTCTCAGGAACTTTCAATAGCTCGTTGTGTAGAAATAAGGATGAACTATCTCCTTTGGTCCACCATTGTGACTATGAATTCTTCGGCCTACGTTTATTGATTATTGTATTTTTCCTGTTACAATTACAATAAGCATTTTATATCTCTGGTATGTGCTAAATGGTAGCTAAACAAATACACATTGAGTCATCAAGATGGATCTTTACTGACTAAATTTGAGAACTCTTGCTATATCCAATAATAATTTTATAGGTACATTCTTCTTTGTAGGCCATGCTGTCTCAATTGCTCCAATCCATATTCTGAGTGATAACTCATACTTCTTCTATAACTCCTGTTCTATCCTCAACTCCTTTGCTTGCTATGACAACCTTTCCATGTACCATAGCTTTTTTGCATTTCTGTTATCTTTAGTATGTTTCACCCTATATTTTGAATATTGGTGACTGATGAATGTCTTCCTTATTTTATTGGCCTATTTGAACTGACTTCTTTTCTTCAAATAGAATAGTATCTCAATTAATTTTGTCAGATTGCTATTGACTAGGAATCATTCCCTGGAAGCTGAAATAGAAGAGTCATATTGTTAGGTCTCTCTCGTGCGAGAAATATACCTCGGTCCTTGGCTTTGCGTGAGAAAGAATTCACATCAAAGCTTAGCTTGTGCTCCAAGTGAGTTTCATAAATGTTAGAAGCTGTTTTGGGTTTTACAGTAAATGGAACACAAGCCAGACAGAGTCATTGGCATGGTGGCCGGGGCCCACAGCCTGGCCACACTGAACTGTGTGGCAGCCTCTGGGGGGAGTCAGAGAGAAAAACTTCTGGCTTTCAGGGACCCCATTGGGGAGCGTGGTGGACAGTACTGGTTAACCCCATTGGTCCCACCCAGGTTTACCAGCTTCCTGTCTCAAAGACCTGAATTCATGCATGCCCTCCAGCCTTAAGCAGCTTCCCACTTCCTGTAATGGGGGAGGGAGACTTTGGCATGTAGAAGGCCAACCCTTAATTCTGCCTCTAGCTACCTAACAATATCAGACTGTCTTACATATACAATAAATAGAATAATGTATTAAGTATTAAGTAGACCCTGTAAAAAATTCAAGTTTTGAGAACTGTGACATGGGGAGGCCTAATATATGTTTGAACTAAATGCATTATTCAGCTTAAATCATGTTTAATAAATTATCCTGATATCTGAAATCATTTTAAATTGTTGTACATTTAGTATTCTTATTTTCTTGAGCTGCCCTTTGAAATTTTTGTTCAGTTCTTTCACTTCATCATTTTTTTATGTGCCTCAGTTACTTTATGATTAAGAGCAAGTTTCAGAGTCTCTTATGAATCCACATTGGGATTAATACTACCTGAATAACTCTATTCAGCAGGAAGATTTGTGGAACTTATTAGCCAAAGGTCCTGTCTTCAGAGTGAATGCTGTAGAATATGTTTTATAAAAGTTAAAATAATGATAATCCTATTAAAATAATGTTTTAATATTAAAAATGAGATAACATTTACTACTGCCCATTTTCTTCCCAGAAAAACATTCAGATTAGTAATTTTTATAATAATCTGAGTAAAATATATATAATAAAGGTTGAATATATATGTGATCTATTAGACTTGATGTGTCTTTTAATGTTAGCTAACAACAGAAATTGTGAATTCACATATTTCGAGAGAAAAAAGAAAAGACATTCTGATTTTTTCTATCTATTTTAGCAACAGGCAACACCAAAAATTAAAGCAACAGATAATACTTTCTCTGTAAGAATATTCTTCATCTGAAAATAGAACCCTTGTAATCATCAACTCATATTTGTAATTCACCTAGTATGATTTGTGGACTAAAGCAATCACATAAAAGCTAAGATAAACCTCTCTATTAAAGCCTCTTCATTAAAAAATCTTGTGGGGTCTTAACGGCTTGAAGGTAAATAAGTGTCCATCTAGCTTGGAAGCAACAAAGCACACATGGAAGAAGCACACCAGCTTGTGTGACCACGAGGTGTCAAAGGGATCAGGTATCAGCCATCAAAGAACAAAAAAATCATATCATTGTGAATG
>NW_022111368.1:135849-143866 GCF_000313985.2 Echinops telfairi
GGACAGTCCTGATTTTTAACAATTTGTCCCGCGTCCCGCAGCGTTTTAAAAAAGTCCTGATTTTTGGAAAGAATGCACAACAAACTAGAGAACAGTGGGAAAACCGGAAGGGAATATACGGTTTTCGGCTGGCATGCGGCTATATTTTATATTATTTTTGTTAATTTTATAATGTTAAACTTTAATAATAACAAATATTTGTTGAGAATTGGTTATCGAGAACTGCTTATCAAAGTTTGCATTGTTGATCAGTTGTTAGAATTCTACCAGCATTGTTTGGACTTAATGAACAATGGCATTTTTGGGTATTGGCAACGACAAAAACATTTTGTAACTGTTTCTCAGACGATACACATCGTACTGCGTGCTAGTGCTAGTTAAACAAGTGATGTCAACAAATCAGCTATTCAGATAATTTAGGTAAGTAATTTATTTATTTATTTCATAAATACATAAATTTTCTTGAAGTAAGCAGACAGTACTGGAATGATGTGCAAAAATCATTCGATCATAGTACTCAAAATTTGCATATAATAATATTTCCAAAAATGCTCTTTTTAATGAGGTATCATTATTAAAAAAATATATCGATAAGGAAAAGGTTAAATCTTGGGCATCAGCAAAAATCACAATAGAGAACAAATGGTTAAAAATATTTCATCATTCTGAAACAAACCATGTTCCATACAATCATGCACTGAAAATTGTGGAAAACGCGCTGTCCTTACCAGGAACTAATGCTGCGACTGAACGCGTTTTTTTCTATGGTAAATAAAGTGTGGACATCAGAAAATCCACAATTAAGTGTTGAGACTTTGAAAGCCATTTTATGCGTGAAATATAATTTAACAAATTCTTGTGAAAAATTTCATGACCTTTGAAACAATGAAAGCAATCTACTAAAAAAAATTCACTCAAATAAGAAATATGCCAAAGAATAAAATAATATTATACATAATTTTAATGTATTATATTTGTAAACTATACTTATGTCGAAATTTTAAAAAATATATTACAATACTATTTTTGCATTCTATGGAAATTTTTGTTGCTCCATATAGACCAAATTTTTAATCAAGAACCACCCCTCTCCACTCCCCATCCCCTGGTGTCCCGCTTTACCAATGTTAAAATCTGGTCACCTTAGTGAAGGGAGACATCGGACAGTGTAAGATATGACAAAATAATAACTTATAAATTATCAAGGGCTCATGAGGGAGGGGGTAGTGGGGAGGAAGGGGAAAAAATGAGGAGCTGATGCCAGGGGCTTAAGTGGATAGCAAATGTTTTGAGAATGATGAGGGTAACGAATGTACAAATGTGCTTTACACAACTGATGTATGTATGGATTGTGATAAGCGTTGTATGAACCCCCAATAAATTGATTAAAAGAAAAAAAAATCTTGTAGTTTTCAAAAAGCTGTTTTCACCCTATATAGATACTTATATGTATGTGTGTGTAATATTTTTTGAATAAGACCTATGAACGTAGTGCTTTCTCCCCTGGGGGAAGGGACAGACTTTTTAACATTAAAAGAAAAGAAAACTGTAATTCAGAAACTTCAAGGAGATGAAAAAGAACAATAGTCCTAACTGAAATACTCCATACAGACCATACCCAAATTGGAGGTTTTGTTGTTAACACTAGTATTGCAGAATATCCTGATGACAGCATTATGCTACCTAACCAGTAGCCATCTCCATTGTGATCCCCTGGCATTTCCTGTACCCAAAGCTGCTGTAAACAATCTGAGCAAGGACTCGCCCTGCTATCCCCCCCACCAGCAATACATTGATGATGATATGGGGAGGGATTTCACAAACTTTTTACTGGAGAATTGAAAAAAAAAAATCTGTGATACTAATCTTGATTTTGGTCAGGATAGGAGACAGAAATGAAAAATAACCAGCATGGAGTCATAGTCACTTCTCCAGCTTAGCTGTTGTGCTAAAGCAACCAGGGTTCATGGGGACGATAACATCAGAGAAGATCATTTCGGCCGTGCTTTCTGACGTTCCTGCTTGGTCCTCTTGGTCCCAGAGAATGGAGGCCTTGATGGAGTGAACAAAACTTTGTCCAGGAAAATGTTCAGAATGCTTTCGATACAATGTTCTCGCATTATACTGTGGCCGAAAATAAGATAGTATTGTTTTGGAATGAAGCAAAGGAAGTGACTTCTCATAATAGATTTAGTTTTCATGCTCTTTTGAGACTTTTTAAATTATCAAGAAAAGACACATCACTGAAAATCTTCTGTTTGATTTCTTTTGTTTTTACCATGAAATTATTCACAAATCCACTTAAAATGTCCTTTTCAAAAGTATAATGAGATTCTATGTGCTCCTACATGCATACATATATAATTAATAGTATTAATTAACCATAACATTTAATATTTGAATTGAAAGTGAAGCCAGGAAAAGGAATTTCTACCTTTAAACTATTTACTTTCAAAAATGCATTATTTAAAATATTTAATATTCTAATAAGTAGGAAGTCAGTTGTTCCCAGTTGCCTGTATGTCTCAAATGATTCTCAAGGTGATAACCAGGAATACTGATATGTAGGAAAATAAACAAGTCAAGGATGTTCTAGTAGCTTCATTGCCTTTACATACAGCAATTGACTTGGTGGTAAATCCAACGTATTTAAATCTAGAAAGCAATTCAGAGTAATAACGATGGTAATTGGTATTTCCCTTGGCACTGTTGTATAAGTGAGGTGCAAAGAAGTTTTGTAATACTTGTTATGTAATGATAATCCATATGCATTTTCCCAGCTAATACATGTCCACACTAAGCAATGCTGTTTATTTCTTTAACTGGAACATCATTCCACCACAAATGCACAGATAGTACAACAGAAAGAAGTAGAGAAAAAAGTTCTTATTATTGTTTCCAGTCTTTGATTTGATGACTCATACTCTACATTACACACGGCATTGTCTTACGTCTTGGGATATACCACCCCATTCTTCAGGTTCTTATTTTTAAAGAGATTAGATTAGATTAATAGATTTTTTTATTCATAAACAGGCAGGTACATGCATTAAAAATAAGAAGACTGAATTAGGAAATGAGTGATTCCATGAATGTCTTCCTAAATAAAACGCCTCAGTTAAGTCACAGTTTTCCAACCGCCATGTTCTGAAACGTTTCCAGGTGAATCTCTGGCAGTAAGAGTATGCATCTCTTTATACTCTGTTACAACACCTCCTGGTTTCTGTAGGAAGCCCTGGTCCTCCATGAGCTAGTTTGTAGGGAGGGTGCACTGCCCGCATAACCACTTAGTGAGTGGTACTGATTTATATCAACCCCCATCGTGTTCTACTTCAGAAAGAATAATTTTATGCTAGAATAACTTCATGCAAATAAGGCTCATTCTTCACTGGGAGAGGTTCAAAGGTGGAGGGAATGAGGAGAAAGGAGAGATTGAATAGAAGAGTTTGCCAGGGTTTAAAAATAGCTAAATATTTTAATTAAAGAAGCCGCATCTGAAGAAGAAAGAGTAGGTTTCTTGGTATGAAATATCATTAAAATAAAGAGAAAAGCAGACAGACACACAGAGAGAGAATATAAAATCACTAACGTGAGGAATTAATACCTGGGGTTTTTGTTGTAGAGTGCTGGTCAACAGCATTTCCGTGCCTGCGTTCTCAACGTGGCCCTCTTACATCTTAGGGAGTACTTTAATTCTTGCCAATGCTCTTTCTCCCCCACTCTGACCCCATTTTAAGTCTATGGAATCATCCTGCTGGAACTAATGGGTAAAATACAAAAGGAATCACGCTGCTTGTGCCCCTGTGTAGATCCCAGTGACTAGATCCACATAATGCCCCTAGTTTATGTGGCATTATTATAAATACCAATTAAGTTGTAGGAGAATGAAATTACACATTTAGCTGAATGAAGTTCACTGGCATGTTCTTACAAAATGGATGGTGTTTGGAATCTCATTAATCACTTCTTGTAGTTATAAAGAGCAAAAAGAGAGGTGGATTTCAAATTTTTGTTTTCTTTAAATGGTTGAGCAATTTTCTTTTTAAGGGTTATGAAATCTTATAACAAGATCTACAGATTGTGATGTAATGCCTACACAACTAATTGGCATATATCTGTGTTGTTATTTTATGGGATGTGCCTTATATCATGTATCTTAGAGACAAAACTGGTACTTGAAACATCTGGTTTTAGAATACAAAGTAGGGAACTGAAACTCTTGCTTATTATTGCCTGACTTAATGTGCCTGACTTATTGTGCAAAGGGTTAAATTATTGCCTGACTTAATGTGCAAAGGGTTAAATATTTAAATGAATATGAATCCGACTTATGCAATAGCTTGTTCTCAATACTTCTCCTTTAATAGAAGCATGATCAAAAACAGGAAAAGGTGTGTGTGTGTGTGTGTGTGAGTGTATGTATGTTAATGAAGAAAATCTGTGCTAAGAAAAGACCGACAAGGCAATAAAAAGCCTCACTTAATTGACAAGCAGCCGCCTTAGCTTTGAAAGCATTTATTCAAGTATTTTTTGGCTCACAAAGTACGTAGTAGAGGAGATCTATTACTATAATAATTTCTGTGGTAAATCAAGGTGCAGAGACATTAACCATGAAAACTATGTTAAATTGTCCATAGGGTGAGTGAAATATGGGAAATAATACCCTCTTGTTTAAAAGATTCCAAGAAAGAAACCGGAACCCAGAGCCTCATTTGAATTGAAACGGAAGTTCTGAGATTGACCTTGGGATTGCCTTTTGTGAATGCGGAGTTTATGCCACCCTCTTGTGTTTGATATGATTTCCTCCTTCTATTCCCAGGAAAACCTTGATGGTCCTGTCCTTTAAATCTAGCAAAGAAATGCAACCATCAAATTCCATGAAGAATGCGAAGACAAAAGGGAAAAAAATAGCTGATTTTTAAAATATAAAATTACATATTTTACTGCATTCATAAAGTTCTAATTCTAATTATGTCAAGCACTTGGAGTTTAAGATGGGGAAACTATCATATTAATTGTGTACTTTCTTCATACATTTGTCACTTTCTCTTTTTAGAACTTAAAAGCTCACTAAAGAAACAAGTTAGGATATTTTGTTTTGTTTTGCTTTTTTAAATAATTTTATAGGGGGCTTTTACAACTGTTATCACAATCCATCCATCCATCCATTGGGTCAGGCAAATTTGTACATTCGTTGCCATCATCATTCTCAAAACATTTGCTTTGAGCCCTTGATATCAGCTCCTCAAGTTAGAATATTTCAAAGTGTGAAATATTGATGAAAATAATGCTAAAATTTCAATGTTAGAAACTACAAATGGGTTAATAGTATTGATGCTTTGCCAGTGGATGGAAAAAATAATGGCCAATGGTACTCTTAAAAACACTAGAAATAGAAGAACAAATAGCTTCCTGCATTTTGCAATTCATATGACCTGAAATAGGAACTGGAACGTACTCCATGTATTTTCTTTTTAATACTTTAACCCCATGGTTACCTTTGAAAATGACCCCCTAGGAATACAGAGGTAAAACAACTGAGAACCAAGAAGACAAAATGCTTCTAAATTAGAATAGGAAGCCGTGGCTGATGTCTAATGCCATGGACTTCAGCATTTTGTTTATATCACTCTTACCACAGTGTTATATATGGAAATTAGAGAGGGGTGTTTCTGAATCAAATATATTAATTTATTTTTAAATGGGTATCATCTACTTAATGGAATACTATTATCCTTTGTCCTTTTAAACATAGCTCTTGGCATCATCAGAGCTTCATCAATTAATTGTCCCTAAATGGCACTCAGTAATGTCCCCTCCTCTCCTGCAATAAGTAAATAAATGACATGTGCCATCTGTTTGCCCAAAAGAGGAACATCTGTGTGTTTGTTTAATTGAACCAATTTTGTTATATTGGTTGGCATTTTAGGTATACTTCCTTTGTTTTGGATTTAGAGAAATACATATGTGTAAAAAACTTCTTCTATGTCTTTGTTCCGTTAGTGGAGCATTCTCAATGCCATGCAAAGTCAGCTTATATATACACCAAAATCCAATGTCCTTGATTAAGTCATATCTCCAGCTAACTATTCATTCACATATCATTCACCAAACTGAATGCTAATGAGTAAGTGGCCGGGGACAGGATGTGCGTGAGTATGAGAGTGTGACGTGAAATGCAAAACGGCCAGAGCAAAAGCAGGACAGTGTCCATTAGAGCAAGATTCAGAAATGTAGAAGGGGAGAGGGAAGGGACAAGTGAGAGAAAGACAACACATGGGGACCATGACAACAGTGGGGCCCAGAGAGATAGGTACGCATAGCCACTGAAAATAAGGTCAGGTTCAGGTGTAATTTGTTTGTATATTTTGACAGGCTCTAAGTATGTTTTCATAAAACATCGCTAGAATATATGATGTAGGATGCTTAGGCATAACCATGGATTTTATTATAATACCTTTCCTAATTCACTAGGGGCACTGGCGACAGGTGTATGGCACCTCTCCTCTTGACCTTGACTACTCATTGCAATGACCATGGACAGTGTTGGGCTCCTGTTTGGGTGCTCCTTATGATGTGTTTCCTCCCTTTAAATGGGAGTCGTTGAGGCCAGAGACATACCCATGCACTGTTTATACCTTCCCTTCAGTATTTTACTCCAGCTACCTAAGATTATTAAATTCCCTCACAAGAAGACACTAATCCACTTCCTGGGCCTATATAGGTGCCATCCTACCTCCATCCTCAAAAAGGTAAACACCATGATATGTGTCCTGAATCTTTACATGCCTAGTTCCAAGTTGTGCCTATAAAGACAACTGTTGTGTCTTCACAGTCAAGGGTTGGGGTAGTATACTTATGTTTCAGCACAGGGCAAAGATGGAAGTCAGGGAAGAGAGAGAATGGAGACAAATTTCTGTGTGGAAGAAAACCTCTCTTCAAAATTTCATGCTTCTGTGAGAAACTCCCAAGATTCTTCAAATCAAAATTTGATCTTGGATTTTCAGGGTCTCATGAAGACTGACTTTCCAAAATAGAGTGATGGAACATATTTTATTTGATCATTTTTTAACTTGTATTATTAGATATTCTTGTAATGTGCATGGCCTCTTATCTGGTCTCTTGCTCTGACTTTACAAATGTTGAGTGAGTCTTAAAATAATGCTGTGTGAAAAACCAACCCAGATCAATTACTTCTGAATATTTAAATTTGGAGTCAGTCTGGTGTAGCTGAGCCTGTGAAAGACCGGTTTATAGAAGTGGTGGAGTTAATTACCCACTTAATGAAGAAAAAGTTCCACATAAAAGAAACAAAGGAACATGTTCACTTTCATCTTCCTGCAGTTGGGCTTAAAAATATGTATAAATACATATGTCAAAGGAGGTATCCACTCACCAATTTTATCAGACACTTCTTTTACTATGGTCAATATGAACATATTAAGAAATGACAAATACCATTAACATTTTACACACTTTCTTATTTTAACTTCATGATAGAAGACAATTTCTTGAAAACAAAAGATGCCTGCACTGAACCCGCCCTTTCATTGTTCTCTAAAAGCCACCACTCAATTTTACAAGTGAGAATACCAAGAAGAAGAAAAAAGAATCATTATCTCCATGCTTAATTTCAAAAATATTGTTATGCAGACAACTGCTTAAAATATAATGCTATGCTCGGCCTCAATTTTTTAATGAATTTCATGGCAATTGAAAAATTAGCAATTGTTATAAAGAAAAAAATTTTAAGGGAAAATGTTCATCTGAAGAAATAATATTTTCAACACAATCGGATTGATTTGCTATGTAAATGAAAGGAACAGTATGATTTATTATCCCTTTCAAACCAATATTGAAAAGTAAATATTTTCGGCAACGACCTTATCTACTACAGGCTATTAATTTCTTGGAAGCCCATATACTTTACATTTGCATATGAGAAGAATGTATCTCAAACGATGGCACTGAATCTGCAGCTTCGGGAGAAGGATATATCTGACCAGAGCACACAGGA
>NW_022111368.1:145829-161585 GCF_000313985.2 Echinops telfairi
AAAAAAAAAAAAGAAATCCTGGAATACTCATACAGTACATTGTTCAGCAATCATTCAGGAAAAAGATATCAAAGTTATTTGGAACCTGTTGAGTCACCCTAGTGAGTAGAAACTAAGATTCTAGCTGAGAAATTGGGGCAGTTCTTCCAAGGACTTCTCTTGCTTTGACTTCGGCAAATCACTTCAGTGATTGAGTCAGATATTGTTTTTCACTCTCTTATATTAATGAAAAGGTAACATAATTACATTCCTCCTAAATTATTGATTTATCATAATCAATTTATCATGAGCTCATATCTATATCCCATGTAATTCTGGTGGTGGGGTGATTTTGGACTGGGCTGCAATTCTCATGGTCAGCAGTTCAAAACTACTAGCAACTCGGCAGGAGAAAGACTGGGCTTTCTACTCCCATAGACAGTTAGTCTTGGAAACCCATAGGGGCTCACGATGAGTCATCATTGGCTCCCTGGTAAGGAGTGAGAGACTATCCATATGAACATTTCATTGTGGACTGACAAGATCATGTATGTCTGTGCTTTGTGTTCTTGAGTAAGTAAGACCAGATGGGATGTCAAAATAATCCTCCATCTCGAACTGCTGATTTTAAGCATATTTTCCCTAACATGTGGGGGTGGGGGGCGAGGGAGGAGCGAAGGCTCCCATGATGTCATTCAGAGTATGCCACTGGAATAAACCCTGGATTTCCTGCATCAGTGTACGCCCTTTCATGTTAGACATTACATTTGGTCAGGAATGAGTACTGGCTCTCTCATGTTTGTTCAGTTATATTTGTTCATTATTGGTATACACAATGTGAATGTGGGCTTATTATAAACTAATTCATTGGAAAGACACCAAGGCCTGCTTTTGTACTGGAACATGAGGTTACATATTTTTATTAAATAGCCTCTGGTGGAGTAGATTAGAGGTTTGTAAACCTTGTAATTACTTATGAAACATTTATCATCTTTGGGTCTGTCTTCTTCATTTTCTTTGTTATCACATTTAATATTTATTTTTCATTTTTCTTCATCCCTTCCTTCGATCCTTCTTGGAAGCCCATCTTCCTATTTTTTCAATTTTCCTTTGAAACTTTTTTTTTCATGATGAGGACACTTCCAAAGTTATCGGAATGAAAAGGTAATGGGCTTTTCCCAATAACTTTAAGGCTTCTCCTCAATAAAGGGATAGCTTCTCCCTTATTCACAAGGGAATCATTAGTACTGAAAAAATATTTGGCACATATCAATAATTTCAAAATTTTTTTAGATAAATGATGGAGGATAATTCATAAATTATCATCTCTCTGAGTACAATGCAATGACTAAGAGTAGACAATGATTATTGGTGCTAGATTAGGTAATACACGGTAGTAAGACATTTGAATATGTAAGTATATGGGGAAAATATTAAAAATATATCTGCCAATATCATAAAATTTATAAGGTCAGAAATGTACTGATATTTTGTATGATACTGTATGTTTTAAAAGTGATATACAAGTATGAATCAATAGAAAGAGCTAAGTGTGTATTGATATAAAATATAAAACTATAGAGCTATTAAAATTGTTTTTACTTGGCATTTAAAATAATGTAGATGGAGACTTTTCTTGTTACTGAATAAAGAAATCAAAGCATGAAATTTTATGCACTGGATTATTTCAGCTGTGAATTAAATGTTGCCTTTAGAATACATTTGGTTACATAAAATAAATGCAATTAGGAGGGTTTTTGTTCTTTTTTTTCATAGCAGGTGAATTATGAAAGATTTTATTGTAGTCTCTTTTAAATACTTCATATTTATTTTCCTTTTCCGAAATGAACATTGTTGTTGTTAGGTGCTATCAAGTTTGCTCTGATGCGTAGTTAACTTATGCACAGCAGAATGAATCAATGCACGGTCCTGCAGCATACTTACAATGATTCCTTTATCTCATCAAGGGTCTTCCTCTATTTAGCCTTCTCTCCAATTTCCCAAATGTGTTGTCCTCCAGAGATTCATCTCTCCTGATAATACGTCCAAGGCATGTAAGAGGAACTCTTGCTCACTCTACTTGTAAGGGGCACTCTTGGAAAAAGTACTTCTTCCAGGACAGATTGGTCTGTCCTTTTGGCAGTCCATGTAGTGTCAATATTCTTCTCCAGCACCACAATTCAAACGCAAGGATTCTTCTACAGTCTTCCTTATTCAGTGTCCAACTTTCACATGCATATGATGCAAATGAAAGTACAGTGATTTGGATCAGTGCGCCTTAGTCCTCAGAGTAACAGATTTGCTCTTCATCCTCTAAAGAGGGCTGGTGCACCTCGTTTCCCTACTGCAATATGTCTTTGGATCTCTTGACTGCAGCTTCTGTAAGCTCTGATTGTCCAAGCAAGACAAAATCCTTGACACCTTCTACCTTTTCTCCATATCTCATGACGTTACCTATTTTTTGGTACAGTTGTGAGGATTTTGGCCTTCCTGGCATTGATTTGGAATCCATACTGAAGCTACAATCTTTAATATTCATCAGCAAGTGCTTCAATTCTTCCTCATTTCAGCAAGGTTGTGTCATCTGCATACCGCTGGTCATGATTAAGCCTTTCCCAATCCTGATGCACTTTTCTTTACTCTCCTTCATATACTCCAGCTCCTCTGATGATTTATTCAGCATATAAATTAACAAGTATGGTGAGAGGATATAGCACTGATACATGCATACTTCCTGATTTTAAACCATGCATTATTCCCTTGTTTGGTTTGCACGGCTATCCCTTGATCCATGTACATGCTCTGAATGAGTACAATGAAGCGTTCTGGAATGCCCATTCTTTTCAAGGTTATCCACAGTTGATTACAGTCCACACAGTCTATTGTCTTTGCACAGTAAATAAAACACAATTAAACATCTTTCTGGTATTCTCTACTTTGAGGCAAGTTGCATCTTATATCAGCAATCATATCCCTTGTTCCAGCATCAGAGCAGCACACAAAATACCACACAGTTCAACAAACTAACAGACAAGGTGTGAAAAAGTGAACATTGGTAGAAAACAACTCTTAAAAATAATTGTCATCAGAACTAATTCTAGGAAGATGGGTAGAATAAATATGAATAAGAGTAAAATTACAATGATAAAACCAAGTGGCATTTGTAATATTCAGGATAAAATCAAATTAAGATCACCAGATATTTAAATGTAATGCCTTTGACACTACTACTTTGTGTATAATAGTCATATCTGTACAGTTAATGGTTGAAATTGTGAGCTTCAGCCTTAAATGTATTCATTTAAAATTTTTTCCCTTTTTGGTTTTGTTTTCTTTAAAGTCACAAATATCAAATTTCAAAATTGTATGTCTTGTGCCAGTTTCCATAATTTGTATATTTCAAGTAATTTGTCTATTTCATGTTATTACATTATAAATGTAAAGTTCTTCAGTCCAGTCTCCTACTATTTAATACATATATGTATGTGGTGCTCTAAAACTTACTATTTCATTCCTGATATAGATATAAACATTCTCCTTTCATCTCTGCTTTCTTGATCATTCTAAGACCAATCAAATCAATTTTTATTTTCAAAGTACAATTTTGTTCCATTAATTTTCTCTTTAATTCTAATAATTTTCATATAATTTATTTAGGTCAACTTCTTTTCCTTTCTCTTTTCCTTCTACTTAGTTTTATTTTCATTCTACTAAATTTGGATTTAATTTGTTCTTGTTCCCACTCACCCTACTCCCCACCCCAACTTCTTTGAGTCACAGCTTAGTTAATTTGAAATCGCTTTGTATCTTATATCTTTTAGCTGTCTTATTTGGTTAACACACTTTGATAATCTCTATCTTTTAACTGCAGTGGATAATTCACCTTTAATGGTAATATTTAAATGTTTACCATTAAATGAATGATCTTGATATTCATTTTCTGTTTGCATCACCAGTTATTTGTTCTTTCCCCTATTTTCTCCTGTCTGTTGGGGGAAAAGCTAGTATATTTTAGTATTCTTTGTTACCGTTTCTATTATTCCAATCAGTGTTTGTCCTAATTTTATTTTTTCGCTAGTTATGCCACTATTGATAAGTGCCATCCAGCTGGCTCATACTCATAGCTACATGATGTATAAACTGTGTAAAACACTGCCAGACCTGGTCCGTCCATCTTCACAATACTTTTCAAGTTTAACCACAAGCTGTAGTGTAAATTTATCTCATGGGAGGTTATCCTCTTACCAAGCATGATATCCGGGGACAGATTTCTATAACATGTCCAAAATATGTGAAATAGCTTTTAAGGAGAATTCTGGCTGTACTTTCTCTAAGCAGATATGTTTGTTTTCCCGTCAGTCTGGGGTGCATTCAGTCTTCCTCTCCACAACTATAACTCAAATGCGTCACTGACTTTGCTGTTGTTCCTTATTCATTGTCCAGTCTTAACATTCATATGCGGCCATTGAAAACACCATGGCGTGCGTCAAGTGCATATGAGTTCTCAAAATGACCCTTTTTCACAAATATCTGTCAATAGTGAAATAAAAAATTCAACTACTATTACCCACTAGCTAAAACCTATTTATACATTCATTTTTATCTCAGTATAATATATGATAATAATTTATACCTTAAAACACATAACTAATAGATATTAAAATGTACATTGCTTCTTAGTAAAAATGCAGTTTCTGACTTTGAACAAAGACAAGTAAGTACCTGGTATATAGTAATCCAGGAATAATTATATAATAACTTAATAAATATCCACATTGATATCACTGTGCTTGATATTGGAAATATAGTATCAATAGTATTGACAATAATAATTCTAATTTTAAAAATTTTCCTGAGTTCTGTTTAACATTTTTTGTTTACTTAATACTGTAAATAACCTCATGAATTTAGTAATAGTATTCACAGATGAGAAGGGTTGGGCTAAGTTTGCAATGTTTCCATAGATAGCACATGTTAAGAACATATATTTAGAAGAGAAAATGATTGGAATAAGCAAGTGAACAATGCTATCGACTCTAATCTAGGGTAACCTTTGAGCTTCATGAGAAAATAAAGTTAGAAAAATTCCTTCTGACTTGGAACTGGATTTGAAATTTCTTCACTCTTTCAAAATAGTCAGCAGCATTTATTAGCAGATTAATAGTAAGTCTTGGTAAGAAAATAAGCTTTCATATTTCTGTTAATAGTAACCACAATGAATCCAATTCCAAAGAGCTTGTCTTAGCAATGACACAGGATTATCCCTGTGCTAGTTTTACCTGACATTCTTGTGGTTTTTGCTGTCTTTCTCCTTGATTGGAATATATAGTGCATGCACTAAAATCATCAAAGATGAGGTCACCAAAAGAATAAGAAGCTAATTTATGAACAATGTTGAAGGCCTTCTCAAAATCTTGGCCTCAATTATGGAAAAATCAAAAGAAATTAATGACTCATAGGTAGTGGGAGACTAGGGAGTGTCCATGCCCACATTCCATGTCAACTCCTGTTGCCACAGTGAGCGATGTGGTGTCAGGGAAGAATGGCAAAGAAAGGGAGGAACCAGTAAGGAAGAGACACACAATGTGAATGGAATGGCTTTGCTTTCTATGCACAAGAGCATGCTAGCAATAGAAGAACAGAGGAGAGGGTGCCCCCAAAATAAGGAATTGTTTTCAAAGCTATGTATTTCTTTTCCAAACAACCTTATCACCTTCAAAGTACTCCCCATGACACTTAATCCATTTGTCAAATCTGTGATTCCATTCTTGGGAGCAGTTTTAAACTCATCTGTTTGGATGGCAAACAGCACCTCCCTCGCTTTTTTCTTCACCTCTTGTACATCATCAAATTGCTGTCCTTTCATGACCCTCTTCATGCCCAGAAACAAAAAGAAGTCGCATTGTGCGAGTTCAGGTGAATGATGTGCATGGGGAAAGAAAGGCCTGCCAGTTTTTGCCAAAAACTATTGCACTGAGATGGCTGTGTGAGAAGGTGCATTGTCGGGGTGACAAAACCAGTCCCCCATCTGCCACAAGTCACACGTTTTCTGTCACGCACTGTTACACTATATTTTCAGAACCTCTAAACAGAAAGCTTGATGAAAAGTCTGACCTGATGGGACGAACTCCAAATGCACTACCAGTGGACATTTTCATCTGTTTGGGAAGTTGAAGGGTGTCCAGAACAAGGTTGGTCATCCATTGACATCTCACCTTTTTTGAAAAGAGAAACCGAATCGTCCACTGGAGTGTTCCCATCGTGCTGTCCTGGTAAGCTGGGTTCAACAGCACAGCAGTTTTTGCGGCAACCCCCATTCCCCTCGCCCTATGCCAGGAAACAAAATTTCACAACCACACGCTGTTCTCTTAAAATTGGCCATCATACAAAAATGGAGCTGGAGTGCAACTGCTTTTATGAAAAAATTCACTGTGACCAGAGAGAACCTTCCCAGGTCACCAACTCAGATGGCGTTCCGATGCTATCCTGATGCTCGCCTAGTGGGAAAAATGCATACACGCTACGCTCCACCCAGCACAATTCTGTTTATTTGTTTGTTTGGTTTCTTGTTTCTTTGTGTACCACCTCGTATACTATGCAAAATAATCCAAGCTGCTTACATATGGTCTGTAACAGACCTCTATCCTTTGCTTACCAATTACTTTTTACTTCTATTATCCAATTTCACCTACTTTTCCCTAACGCTATTGTAAATAATAATCTATAAACTGCCATCGAATGGTCTCAGCAGAAGTTCACATATGATCTTTTCATTGGTGTAGCAGTTACATGTTGGTCTATGAGCCCCATGGCCCGCAGTTGGAAATCACCAGCTCTGTGGGAGAAAGGCTGGACTTTCTACTCCTGTAAACAGTTATAGTCTCAGCAACCCACAAGGGGTCACTAAGTCAACATTAACTCTATTGGCAGGGAGCTCAGTTTTTTGGTCGTTAGTGTAGGTAATAGATTTGGAGCAAACGATCCCAATGTTTGTTATAGTTTGCATTTGCTTTGAGCTGAAAGATCCACGGGTGGCATTGTGAATTATGAGCTGGGCTGCTAATCCCAAGTGAGTATTACAAATCTACCAGCTGCTCCAAAGGACAAAGATGGGGCTTGCTTTTTTTTTCTTTATAGTTTTTTATTATAAATCATTTTATTGGGGGCTCATACAACTCTAGTCACAATCCATCCATCCATCCACTATGTTAAGCACATTTGTACATATGTTGGCATTATTATTTTCAAAGCATTTTCTTTCTACTTGAGCCCTTGGTATCAGCTCCCCATTTGCCCTTCCCTCTCCCTCCCTCCCTCATGAACCCTTGATAATTTATAAATTATTATTATTTTTCCATCTCTTGCATGTGGCTTTCTAATCACTTAAAGAGTTACAATATGGGAAATCCACAGGAACCTTTCTATCCTGTCCTATAAAGTTGTAATGGCTGGGAATTGACTAAATAGCAGTGAGTGAGTATCACACACCTTGGGAGTAACTAGACATAGAATGAATATTTCCCAAACATTCTCCTGTATCTCCCCTTGGTTTGTCATAAGCAAGCGTGGTGGGCACTATGTTTAAACTCGGGGATACTAACCACAAGGTGATGATTCCAACATACCAGCCACTGTAGGAGTAAGATAAAACTGTTCTCATGAAGATTTCAGTCTCAAAAACCCTATGGAGTTATATAGGTTCACTGTGAGTCAAAATCTACTAGACTAGTCAAAATTTACTAGTAGGTGGGTGTTGGTAGTCTATATTGTTGGGGTATGAAACATCCATTAACTGACCCTTAGTCACTCAACTTGCTTACTTTGATTAAATATCACCTTCTGTTATCTAGTCTATATCATTGAATTTTCTTGGTCAATGATGGAGTTTTATTATTTTAATAAGATATCTCTATATTATGAATACATGACAAATAATTTGGGAAGCATGTATTTAGAAGTTTATAGTGGCAAACTACATATATGCTGCATGTCCCATGACCCTCCAAATGTTTAAGAATTTCACACTCCACTGAGGGAGACAGAATGTGCAACCATTCCTTAATATTTGAAAAAGAGTTAAGGAAAAGCAAAACCATGACCTAAAGTTATTTAAGGTAGCTATTGAAACAATACTCTGTTTCCAAATCAGGAAGAGGTTGGAAAAAGAAACTGTAGTTTAATTTTTCAAAGCAATACAAGAAATAGGGGTGTGGGATAGACGTGAGGGTGAGGAGAAAGACAAAACAAGTGTACTAGCAGAATGTGAAGTTAGTATGCAAGGACAGGATTCGTATATTCAACATTTTCAAAGTCAAACATGTCCATTTGTATTTAATGCAAAAGATGTGATAGTTGTAAAGTGTGATGTGTGGTAAATTGTGCAGCCACATGCAAGGTAGAACCTTGGAAAATATGAATATCGAGAATAATAAACATATTGAAGAACAATAATTCTGTTACAAAGACCCCTTTACAACTAATGAGGTGAAGGCTGATGTTACAGCAGGCTGATGGCAGGTGGTAGGATTCTAAATCGGAAAGGCGTTTCATGAGATCATTGATTCTAACACCCTGTGATGTTGCCTGCCCATGGAAAAGAAAAGCTAGTGACCAAACTGGGGTTAAACACAACTATCCAGATTTCTAAATAGATACTCTTTCCCAATGGTTTTACTTTAGTCGTATGTATTTTAATGGCTTAGAGGTAATCTTATTTCTGATATAACCTATTATTCTCTCAAATGCATCACAGAAAGTTGGTGGTATACTCATTTGAAATCTTGGAAGCCCTAGTTTATGATTCAATTCAGTTATACATCAAAAGTATCTTTACATATCCCAATTGAGGCTTTTTGTTCCCAATTACTTCTATTCAAGTGTCTGTGAATGAAATAAAACAGTGTATTATCAACATTAAAAGAGTAATCACTAGGACCTACACATTATCCTGTGTGGTAGCTCTATTTGTTCCCTTCTGTTGCCTCAGGAGGTCTGTTCCATCTTTTGTGAAATTTTCGCAATTGAAATACAAGTTCTGAGAAGGAAAGATGAGTGGTACTTTGCTTAAAGGGGTGCTTTTAAAATGGGTATTTAAGGTTTTTGGTGAAGTTATTTACAGGAATAGATTGGATAAAATAGCAACACACAACACAGAAGTGTCAGTAACAGCGGCTTCCTTTCTCACTCTCAGTAGTGGAGAAGCACTTATGATAATTGCTAGACAAGTGGTAAACTCGGTGGGAAGTACAAGATTGATTTCTTTTTCATCCCACCTTCCGGATTTTATATTTTTGTAATTATATTATCTCTTTAATATTTATCTTAGGCATAATAACATTCTAAAATAATTGTTTTATTAGAACTTGTGAAAAAAGCTGCGTATGCATTTATGCAGACTTAACAAACAGGCATCAAACTTAATATATTTGAATTATAGTTATGTTAAAATCTTCACTTAGGTTACATTAATTATATATTAAATATTTGTTGTATAAATAAATATTTTTAAATAGTGTGCCTAGCAAGGAAAGACAATCTTCCATTTTAAAAGTAAATACATATATATAATATAAAGGACACTATTTTTTAAAGATCATTTTATTTTGGGCTCTTATTGCAATCCATACATCAATTGTATCAAGCATATTTGTACATATGTTGCCATCACCATATTCTAAGCATTTATTTTCTATTTGAGCCCTTGATATCAGCTCCTCTTTTTCCCCTACTTCTCCCCTCCTATGACCCCTTGATAAATTATTAGTTATCATTATTTTCATATCTTACACCCATCACTGTCTCTCTTCACCCACAAATCTGCTGTTCACCCCTTCGTGAGGGGGGTGTTATCATTGCTATTGGTTCCCCCACCTTTCCCTGCCACCCTCCTGGTATCGCTACTTCCATTTCTTTTCCTGAGGGATTTATCTGACCTGGAGTCTATGTGTCATGAGCGCTTATCTGTACCAGTGTACATGCTCTGGTCTATCCATAACTGAAAGACAAGACTGGGGTCATGATAGTGGGGGGTGAGGAAGCCTCAAGGAACCAGAGAAATATTGTGTTTCATTGGTGCTATACTGTGCTCTGGTTGACTCATCCCTTCCTTGTGACCCTTCTGTGACATGATTTCGATTCCTGTCACCCTTCATTTCAATTTCCTCTCACTTTGCTTGATAGTTTACTCTGTAAATGTGCTTTTTAGTATTAAGTACTCATAGTGACCCCATAGGGCAGGGTAGAACTGCCTCTGTTGGTTTCTGACCCTGCTACTGCTCAAGGGAATAAAAAAACCCATCTCTCTCCCACAGAGCAGCTGGCAGTTTTGAACTACTGACCTTCGCTGTTAGTAGTATGACTCCTAACCACTACACTATACCTTGCCATGGACTGCCAAAGAACACATCAATTGTCTTGGAAGAAGTACAGCCAAAATGCTTCTTAGAGCTAGGATGGATGATTGAGGATGATGAGGCTTGTCTCATGAACTTTGGACATGTTGTAAGGAGAGACCAGTCCCCAGAAAAGGATATCATGCTTAATAAAGTAGCCAGGCAACACAAAAGAGGAAGGCCTTCCAACAAATGGATTGACACAGTGGCTGCATCCATGGGCTCAGACACAGAGACCATTGTGAGGACAGCGCATCTCAAAGAGGTGTTTCATTCTGCCACACATAGTGTTGCCATGCGTCCGAGCTAACTGGACAGCATCTAAAAACAACAGCAATATTTCTTATGGAAGCAGATTGGGGCATGATTACTGCCTTTAAATCAGTGATCATTTTGTTAGCAACTGAGTGATTCAACACTGTACCAGCAGGTTCCTTAAGATATACAGATATGAATAATAACAATAAAAATTAGGAAGGCAAGTGATATATAAGACACATAACACAAACATTGCACAAAAGGAACACATTATACAAAGCTTGAACAATTCAGGAACTTTGCATGGAAATCAATATTCTTTGCAGCACCATAATTCAAACCCATCAATTCTTCCTCAGTCCTCCTCATCCATTATCTACCTTTCATAAGCATATGAGTCAATTGAAACCCCCTTGCTTTTCAACATTTTAAAGGGGTTGTAAGGACCCCTAGTAACATAGTGGTGAAGTATTGGGCTGTAATCTTCAAGGTTGGCTATTCAAAACCACCAGCCACACCATCAGAGAAAGACAGAGCTTTCTACACCTGTAAACAGTTAGTCTTGGGAGCTCACAGGGGCAAGTCTCTCTGGTCCCATCTTTGTCTCATCAAGTCAGCAACCACTTGATGACAGTGAGGTATGTATAAAGGGGTCCTGTGCACTAGATTTGCTGAACACAGTGTATCATTTGATCTCTTGACTGCTGCTTCCATGAGCATTGATTGTGGATCCAAGTAAGTCAATATCCTTCACAATTTCAATCTTCTTTTCCAATATCACGATATTACTTGTTTCAGTTTGAGGATTTCGGTCTCCTTTACATTGAGTTGTAATCCATACTGAAGGCTATAATCCTTGGTCTTCAACAGGAAGTTCTTCAAGGACTCCTCACTTTCAGCAAGGACCCGATGCACAGCTTTCCTAATTTTAAACCATGCAATATTCCCTGATCTGTTCACACAACTGTCTTTGGATACATGTACATGTTCCACCTGAGCACAATAAAGTGTTCTGGAGGCTATCAATAGTTTTTTTCTGATTCTCAGTCAAATATCTTTGCATAGTCAGTAAAACACAAGTGAATATTCTCCTGGATGTTTCAGCCAAGATCCATCTGACATCAGCAATGAAATCACTTGTTCCAGTTCATCTTCAAAATCTGACCTGAACCTCTGGCAGCTCCCTGTAAATGGACATTAACCATTGTTGGATAATCTTGGAAAATCAGTAACATTTTCCTTGCATGTACTATTAATAATATGACTGTATTTTTTGTATTCTGTTGAGTCATCTTCCTTTGGAATGGGTGCAAATGAAGATCTCTTTCAGTCAGTTGGCCAAGTAGCTGTCTTTCATATTCCCTGACATAAACACGTGAGTGCTTCCAGTGCTTCTTCAGATTTTTGGAATGTTTCTATTGGTATTACATCAATTCCTGGACTTTTGTTTTTGGCTAATGCTTTCAGTGAAGCTTGAACTTCTACCTTCTGTACCACCTGAAATGGTTATATGTAGAACATTTCTTAGTAGTGCAGTGACTTCTCATATTTTTTTGTTTTTCTTTTCTTCTCATCTTCTTCTTATGCTTCAGCATCATTCAATATTTTGCCCATAGACTCTTTCAATATTGAAACTTGAGACTTGATCTTTCTTAAGTTCTTTCAGTTTAAGATATACTGAGTGTGTTCTTCCTTTTTAAAAAAAAATTCTAGGTCTTTGCATATTTCGCTGTATTTTACTTTGTGTTCTCAAGCTGCCCTTTGGCGTCTTCTCTGCAACTCTTTCACTTTATCATTTCTTCCATTTACCTTAGCTTTTCTACAATGAATAGCAAGTTCCAGTCTCCTCTGACATCCACTTTGCTCTTTTCTTTCTTCCCTGTCTTTAAATGACCTTTTGCTTTTCATTTGTGTTCAATGTGTTACATTCATTCTTGAAATATTCTTAAATTTCACATGGGATATACTTAAATTTGTTTTGGCTCTCGTGGACTTTTTTAAAGTTTCTTCTGCTGCGACTTGAACTGACACATAAGCAATTCATGATTGGTTCCTTCGTCAGCCCCTGGCCTCATTGCAGCTGCTGATAATGAGCTTCTCCCTCATGTCTTCCCATAGATGAAGTCAATTTGTTTTTTATGTATTCTAGTCCACATATATAGCTATCCTTTCTGTCATTGAAAAAGTTTGTGATGAACAAATCATTAGTCTTGCAAAATTCTTTCATGGAGTCTCTAGCTTCATTTCTATCAGCAAGACCATAGTTTCCAATTATCATTCTTTCCTCTGCTTCCACCTGTTGAAATTCAGTAGTCAATCATTTCAATACATCTTGATGGTATGTTTGGTCAATTTCAGACTGAAGACTTCAGTAGGATTCTTCAATTTCTGCATTACTCTCTTTAATGTTTTGTGCATAAATTTCAATAATAAATATATTGAATGGATTTCCTTGAATGTGGATAGAAAATATCCTATCATGCACAGCATGGTATTCAAGAAAGACCTGGAAATGCCCTTTTAGATGCTGAATACCACCCTGTTCCTCTTGTTTGTGTCATTCTCAGCATTGTCAACTGTGCAATTTTCTGTTCCAAAATGGCCAATCCCAGTCCATTCTCTGCTCACCAACACCTAGGATGTAGATCTTTTTGCCTTTCATTTTTGATGACTTAAAATTCTCCCATATTTGTGCTTTGAACATTCCAAATTTCAATTATGATTTGACATTTGTAGCTGTTTCTTCTCATTTTGAGTCATGTCCCAAATGATGGTCCCTAAGGCTTTATTCCCCCAAGATTAATCTATTCAGACCGCTCTGGTTGACTCAACTTCAGGAGGACAGCTCTCCCTCAGTCCTGTTTGCTGTGCCTTCTGAACTGAGGAGCTCCTCTCTTGATACTACGTCTTACAATGTTTTTCTTCCATTCATTAGAACTTCAGAATCAGACAATGCTTTGATGCTATCCTTACGGTGTTCCTTGGCTAATTCCTGTGAAGTGGACAGACTTTTCCTTCTGCATAGTCTTTTTTTAGTCTGGATGTGCTGCTAAACATATTAACTTGGTGACTCTACTGGCATATGAAATACTGGTGACATAACTTCCAGCATCACAGCAACGACTCAAGCCGCCACAGTGTGACAAATTGACAGGCAAGTGGTGGCACAAGTAATTATCACCCTGAGAATAAGTATTCTTTCAGAATGACTCTATATTTTTACCATATGTTTCTAAATACTTTAAATAAAAAAATTAATTAAAGAATGTTTTAAGTATATATTTTAAAACATCTATTTCTTCTTGTAGAAAGCTAAGATGCATTATAACTTTCATTTCTAATACAAAATAAGGGGTTTATATGTATCTCTTGGCTACTTAGTCTTAAGATATGTTAAATAAGTGAGAATTGTGGTGCTTTCATAAAACCTGGAAGGAAAAATTATCTCTATAGGCAGATGACATTGTCAGAAGGGTTATAATGTAATGTTTCTACTTCACATATACAATGATTAAAAATATTTTGTTTATAGTCAACTTAAACGTTTTATGCTAAATGTATATTTCAATGTATCACATCACTAAAACTCTAATTTATGCATGGAAATACCAAAACTTGGCTAAACTTCTTTTAATCACCTTTATTAAAAGTGTATGGACATAGTTATCAAAATTTTCTCGTATTACTCTTGCAAAATTTTAGTTGACTGTTTCCTAATTAATATAGAAACCCACTCTCTCTGTGTTTTTTCATTTTGCTAGTCGTATTATCTCAAAATATATTTTGTTTAGATATTTAATTCTAAGGCTCATTGATGAGAGAATCATTTGAATGATATCATAATAATCCAGGCAATAGACAGTCTTCCTTTTAATGGCAGTATTAATGTTGGAGGAAGGAAAATTAACACACACGGTTATGAAGTCCCACATGAAGAGTGTAGCCATTTTAAAGATTTAATATTAATGTCTGACTTAAATGATTGAAGATTATGGAAAAACGTACTCATAAAGGAAGCACTTACAGAAGTTCTAATTAGGAAGGGGCAATCACAAGTTGAATTTTGGAATTAATACCAGGCACTTTTAATCACTTGTTTGATATCCTTTATTTTAGTCATCCCCGCTGTTTTTGTAAGGGTGCATCACTCTGGGAAGATACCAACTCAGTTCTCAATACACCATTGCAGTTATCTAGGAATGCCTCTGTAAACTACTTAGCACAACTCCTGGCAAATTAACATTCTAAAAATTAAGAATGGAACTGAATTTATACATACCCAATAGGGGGAAAACATGTCCAAAAAGGAGCCTGGAAATTTAAAAAAATGTATTAGTACTGAATTACCTACATTTAGCACAGCATTGTTTGGGATGGAATAAAAGAATGTTTTAGATTTTACACTGCACTTGGTAAATTTGTTTATGTGTAAATGAAAACATTCCTATCTCCTCTCAGCTTGTTAAGCTTGAGGTATAACCCAATTGTAGGTATCTGGGAAGCATGTAGACATGCAGTTTCAGAAGTTCAGTAGAGCAGTTAAAAAAACTAACAAACAAAACCAAGAAAAATCAGTGAACTATGATTAGAAGATAAGCAAACTCCAGAATGCTCAGGCAAATATTACAAAATGATAAGTGCCTCTGTAGGAACTTTAAAGAAATGTAAAATGTATTAGCCAGAGGATAAGGGATTTGTTTTATAACCAAAAGGGTACAAACCAAACAGCCTGGTTAATGTTAGATTCCCGTTGCTTCTTCCTGATTAGGCTTCCACTACAGTTTTCCTCTCTACAACCTCCTAATTGTACACTGAATTGGATGAAACCAAATGTTTTTGAGAGCGACTAACCATCATGTCATACACAGTCATTTCTCACTCTGGTTTCTTAATCACTTCCGTTTGGGTTTTCCTTCCTATGACATGGGCATCCTCTTAATCTGAAGTGCATTACTGTACCCTTCACTTCCTCAATGGCCCTGTGTGAATCCCATTTCCTCTGTGAAGCTTCATTTAGCTGCTGGAGCCCAAATTTCTCTCTTCTCTTAAGACCCTAAGATTTAAGAAATTGTGGGAATTGAGGCAATGGAGAATGATGTAAGATATGGAAAAAATAATCTATAACTTA
>NW_022111368.1:161685-163522 GCF_000313985.2 Echinops telfairi
GTTGAAGGGAGAGAGTGGTTGGTGTAAGACATGAAAAACAAAATTCTAAACTATCAAGGGTTCATGGGTGTGTGTGTGTGTGTGTGTGGTGGAGTTGGATGAGCTGATACCAAGAGCTCAAGTAGAAAGAACATGTTTTGCAAATGATGATGAAAACACATGTACAAATGTGTTTGACACATTGGATGGATATGTGGATTTTGTGATAAGAGCTGTAAGAGCCCCCAATAAAATGATTTTAAAACAAAAAAGAAACCCTATGTACAACAGAAACAAACAAACAAAACTGCCATTAGTCCTTCATCATCTACCATAACCCTACTTGTTGTTTTAGAGTTAAATAGATTAAATATGTAAAGATATAATGGGGACTACCTCTCCTATATACTGTCAAATTTGGCTGTTATGCAATTCTCTGATATTTCCTTTGGGAAGTTTGCATTGTTTTGCTGGCTTATCTATCACATTATGTTAGTACCTTGGTCGAGGAACCAATTTGAGTGTTTTCCTTTCCAAAATATGTTTTCTCAAATGGCAGCTACTGGTATCCACCATATGTTTGCTGGAATCCAGAAAATTACTACAGAATAGGTCTTTGGTTCCATTAGACTCACTTTACATGAACTTTGACTAAGCTTTAATGATGTCTTCCTCATCAGTGTGCTATAAATAAGTGAGCATTTGATCTTCAGGTAATGCAGTCATTTTCCAGGTTTTCTGGTCTCAAATATAAGATTAGAACTAATACTTTCCCCACCTTTCTCAATAAATCTTTCTTACTGTTGTATCAAATGTTTCTAATAGCCTTACCTCATTTTCTCTAGATCACAATCATGTCCAGACTTTGTGGAGCACTGCACCTTATTAGGATCTACTCTAATTACCTTTACTAGGTTATTAAAACTGGTGTTAAAGCACTGATTTCATGGTCCTAATGGTCCCCCATCTTGATTCATATTTTGCTTTCCATTTTTCAAAACCCTGAAGTTGTGATGTGTGTGCCTCAGAAAGGCTTTTTCAAGATAATGATCTAAGTAGCTTATGTGCTTTCCTTTCAAAAGAGGGACAGCTACTCTGTGAACCTAGAGGATGCAAAAGATCATTAGGATTCATGTTACTTACATGCTCAACCATAAAGTCCTAATACATTCTTATACTCACAATGTTACTTCACCAGGGCAATAAATTGAGCATAAGGCATCCATTAGCTTTCATGTTCAATATGCCTGTAGCTGTGCAATTTTAACCATAGTAATATTAAGCCTAATTTTTATCACAGTTGTTCATGTGGCTACAAAATATAAGGGTCCTTTTGAATGCAATTATAGAAGTTTCAGATTGTTATATTGTGATGTGAATTTATAGCAACATTGACTATGCTATTTTCTATTTTCAAGGTTTTCAAAACCTCCATTGTAAAAAATAGTGCAATTGATATTCTATTGCTTACTCTGTTCCACAAACCCTTATTCCAGATCTTCACTTCTAGAATTATCTATGTTGCCAGATAGCTATCTTATATATTTCTCCACTCAACTGTAAAGATGAAACTATATATTATATGCAGATCGTTTATTTTGGAAAATAATCTCCAGAAATAGTTGTAGGAAAAGGGTAAGAAAGAAAAGGAGAAACAGCCAATTAAAAGACATATTATTGAGCTGATTACTGCTTTGGCAACTGGAGGTCACTGTTATAAATATACTTTGGTACGCAATGTGCAATGAACTTTTAACTGAAAATTTACTTATTCAATGCCCATTAATCAGGGGATGTCCCAGAGAGGATAAATTAACTTCTTTCCCATTGTTTGAATAACATCCAGAGTGACAGAAGG
>NW_022111368.1:163622-164710 GCF_000313985.2 Echinops telfairi
CCGCCCTTTTCTCTGCTGTATATCCCCCAGGGAGGAGGCTATGCGTAGATTCTTGTAATCGGTTCCCCCTTTCCACCTCACAGTCCCTCCACCCTCCAGGCATCACCACTTTCATCACTGGTGCTGAAGGGGTCATCTGTCCTGGATTCCATGTGTTTCCAATTGTTATCCTTACCAATGTAAATCCTCTGGTCTAGCCAGATTTGTAAGGTAGAATTGGGATCTTGATAGTGGGGGGGAGGAAGCATTTAAGAACTAGAGGAAACATATGTTTCACCGTTGCTACCCTGCTCCCTGACTAGCTCATCTCCTCCCAACTCTTCAGTAAGGGGGTGTCCAGTTGCTTACCGATGGGCTTTGAGTCTCCACTCTGCACTCACCCACATTTGCAATGACATGATTTTTGGTTCTTTGATGTTTGATACCTGATCCCTTCGACAGCTCGTGGTCACACAGGCTGGTGTACTTCTTCAGGATTTTTGCATCAATGTTCATTAGGGATATTTGTCTATAATTCTTGATTTGTGTGGTATCTTTGCCCACTTTAGGTATCAGAGTTATAATACCTTTATAGAAAGAGTTTGGGAGTTTTCAGTCTTTTCCTATTTTCTGGAAGAGTTTGTATAGCACTGGTGTCAGTTCTTCCCTGAATGCTTGGTAGAATTCTCCTGTGAAGCCATCTGACCCGGGGGATTTTTTTGTTGGTAATCCTTTGTTTACCTTGTCTATTTCTTTCATTGCTCTGGGTCTGTTGAGGTTCTTGACATCCATCTGGGATAGTCTAGGGAGGGCTTGTGTTTCCAAATATTTGTCCATTGCTTCCAAATTGTTGAATTCGTTAGAGTATACACCTTCATAGTACTGTGTAATTATCCTTTTTATTTCACTAGTGTCCATTGTAATGTCCCCTGTTTCATCCCCCATCCTTGCAAATGTCGTTTATTCCTTCCTTTGTTTGGTTAGGTTTGCCAGTAGTGTATGAATTCTGTTAATTCTTTCAAAGAACAAACTTTTAGTGGCATTAATTTTTTTCCCATGGTTTTCTTTTTTTTCCCTTTCCTGTATCTTGGCTCTGATTTTTATTAAAT
>NW_022111368.1:164810-167308 GCF_000313985.2 Echinops telfairi
ACTAACCATCATGTCATACACAGTCATTTCTCACTCTGGTTTCTTAATCACTTCCGTTTGGGTTTTCCTTCCTATGACATGGGCATCCTCTTAATCTGAAGTGCATTACTGTACCCTTCACTTCCTCAATGGCCCTGTGTGAATCCCATTTCCTCTGTGAAGCTTCATTTAGCTGCTGGAGCCCAAATTTCTCTCTTCTCTTAAGACCCTAAGATTTAAGAAATTGTGGGAATTGAGGCAATGGAGAATGATGTAAGATATGGAAAAAATAATCTATAACTTATCAAGGTTTTGTGGGGGAGGGAGTGGGAAGAAATGGGGAGCTGATATCAGGGGTTCAAGTAGGAAGAGAATGCTTTGAAAATGATGATGGCGGCATATGTGCAAATGTACTTGACACACTGGATGAATGTATGGATTGTGATAAGAGATGTAAGAGCCCCCCCAATAAAAGTATTAAAAAATATATTTAAGAAATTCCATCACACATGGTGACAATTAATGATATGTGTTGCTCACTCATGGCTTCATGAATGTTGATCATATCACCCAAGTAGATTTTGAGCACTTTCTTGTAGTTTCCTTTATATTATTTAAAAGTATTTAGCAAAGTTGTACTTCAGTAGAGTTTGCACTACTGTATTAGAAAAAAAATATTGATTTAGAAATGTCCTTGTAATCAATCACATGAGAGCCCACCTTTCTGTGTTAATCTTCCCACAGCATTTTCATGATTTCTACAATATTAAATACTTTGTTGAGAAATATGTGCCTCACTTGTAGGACCTTCCGTTCAAATGATGGCTTTGAATGTCTCATAAAGAAAAAGAGAGAGATAGGAAACATTTCAAATTATTGAGATTTAAGCTGTGTTTGGGTGTTGGACTTGTCAAAAATAAATTATATTATTTAATAATGGAGGCATAGGTGGTTACCTATTTTGCTGCTAACCCAAAGAGCTGCATTTCTAAGCCACCAACCACTTCATGGGAGAAAGATGCAGCTCTCTACTCCTACAAAGATTTAAAGTCTCAGAAACTAATTGAGGCAGTTCTACTCTGTCCCATTGAGTCACTGACTCAGAAATAATGGATTAGAAGGTAAGCAAACTCCAGAATGCTCAGACAACTATTTCAGAATGACAGTGAGTTTGCATTGCTTGTTTGGTTTAATTGAAAGATGAAGATAGAAAATGATGCATTTTCTAAAGCCTTGGGTATATCCCAATCCAAAAGCCATTGCCATTGAGTAGAATCTAACACATAGTGACCCTACACAACAGAATAGGTCTGTGCCTTAATGTTTCTGAAATTGTAAATCTTGATGGGAACAGACAGAATTATCTACCTTTTTTGGAGTTACTATTGAGTTCAAACCAATCACCTTTGAGCTATAAACCTAATGCTTAATCTGACACCATTTAAGAACGTGCCAATCACAAAATCTGTATTGATAGAACATTCAGTTATCAAGAGACATTTGAAAGTAATATTTAGGTTTATGTTCTGACTCATAGAAACCCTATGTACATTCATGTCTTAAATTTAACCCAGTGCAACAAGACATGACCCAACAACAAATTTAACCCAGTGCACCAAGACATGACCCAACAAACTGGCATGAAGCAACAAACCAATAGAGATGTCTGTGGAGCCGACCCCAATCCCAATTAGATGGCACCGCCGCCCCCCACCCCTTCACCCATGAAGAATGCACTTCAGAGGACAGAACAGAAGATGCAGCTCAGGGAGAGGGGTATGTCTGATCAAAGCACTCAGGAGCAAACAAAAAACGAAGGAGAGAGAGTGGGACACGTCCTGGCTCACCAAACCCTGAGGACAGTATTCCTGCTCAGAGCAGCCAATGCACACAGAGGAACAAAGGGCTGGCCCCACTATGAGACACAACATCTCTCACTGAACCATAGTGCTATGAAGGACAACAATGGAGACACAGTACAGGGATTGTGCCTGATCTGACCCCATCACAATGGGGCAAAACACTAAGGGCATGCAACAGCACCAAGGGGAGCAAAGCAATGAAGTCCCTGGGGAATGCTAAAAATAGACTTTGTGGCCAGGGTGTGGCAGCCCATCAGACTCCACCAGAAAACACTCCTAAAGATCAACAAACAGACCTGGAATTATTTATAAGCTTTTCTTTTTTTTTTTTTTTTGTCATTGTTTTTTGCGGTCTTTTGTTGATTTCTTTTGCTTTGTCTTTTTTGTGTGCTTATTATTGTCTCTGTATATCTATCTGGATAAGATAGGTGGGATAAACAATCTGGAGGAGAAAACAATGGGAATGATGGTTCAGGAGAGGACACAGGAGAGGGAGAGGCAGAGGGAAGGTGATGTGAATAAGGGGGAGGGTGAAGCGGAGACCCACAGCCCAACTGTAAACACTTGGACTTCCCCTTACAGAAGGGTCACAAGAAAGAGGTGAACCAGTCAGGGTACAGTATATCAGCAATGAAACATACAAATTTCCTCTAGTTC
>NW_022111368.1:168588-170388 GCF_000313985.2 Echinops telfairi
CCCTTATGACACAGTGATAGGAGAGAGAAGTTTGTATAACCTCTATGTGATTGGATTTACTCAAGTTCCACTTGTGTCCCAGCATGTTGTCTATTTTTGAATATGTGCTATGTGGGCTTGAAAAGAATATGATTTTATTTGCTTGTGGGTAGAAAGCTTTGAAAATATATCTCAAGTCAAGTCATCTAATTGTGCCCATACTGAATCGGCAAGGATCTTTTGTAGGGCTGAGTTTCTTTTTATGTAATCTTTGAGGTTGTCCTTGTCTGGGAAGACTCTTACTTCTCCATCTATCTTAATAGATAATTTGGCTGGGTAAAGTATTCTTGGGTTTCTGTTGTTTTCCTTCAATTTTTGGAATATGCTACTCCATCCCCTCCTCTTCTTCATTGTTTCCGCTGATAGGCCTGAACATACTCTTATTGGGGTACCTTTATATGTCACTGTTTGCTTTTCCCTAACTGTTTTTATGATCTCCTTTTCCTCATAGTTGGAAAATTTGACAATTATGTGTCTTGGTGACTTCTTCTTGGGATTCAGTCTGGCTGGTGTTCTTTCAGCCTCTTGAATGGTTCCCTGATTTTCATTTATTAAGCTGGGGAAGATTTCCTCTAAGAATTCCCTTGCTACTTTTGCTGTTGACTTCTTTGTTTTGTCTTGTTCCAGTAGTCCAATTATTCTAATGTTGTTTCTTTCATAGCATCAGACATGGCTCTCAAGTTTTCTTCAGCTTCTTTGATTGTCTTATTTAACTTCTTTTCCCGTTTGCTGAGGTCTGCTTGGTTATCCTCCAGGTCACTGGTGCGATACTCTGCCTCCTCAAGTCTTTTGGCAAGGTCTGTGTCAGTTTGTCACTGGATTTTGTTATTTCATCCTTTAACTCTTGTATTTCCCTTTGGTGCGTTTCCTTTCTCCTCTATCATTTCATATTTTTTCGGCATCACTTCCCTCATATCCTTTATGACTCCAAGAAGCATTCTGAACATTTCTTTTTGTGGCAGGTCAATATCTGCTTCTTCTATGCCCATCGTTAGGTTCATGACTTCTTCCGTCATTGTCCTCTGTTTCTCCTGTTTTTTTGTTGAAGCTGTTAGAACTGGTTGTTGTTTACGTGTTGTTTTAGAGGATCCTGGAGCCATCTTCCTGAGTTAAAGAGCCCTGGGCTCTCTCTTGGGGTATTCGTATGAGTGCTTCTATGAACTACTTGCTGGTAGCTGTACTGAGGGGTCAGGCTATCGCTATATCTTCCTGTGGTTTTACTGTTATCCTAACTGTCCAGTATAACGTAATTTGGAATGTGTGTTGATTATTCCTCTCATGTGATGCTGGTTGGGTTGTTGTGGGTCAATGCGGGCGTTGCTTGCCTGGCCGATCTCTGAATAGGCTTCACACTTCTTGGAGCACCTCAGCTGGCCTGTGTTGTTTTCGTATACAACTGGAGTGCTGAGGAGGGTGTGTTAAACCCTCCTTGGTTTAGAGCTCTGTAGCTGGCAGGGGAATTACCGTAAACAGAGAGATCGCCTTGGAGATTGGGTGGTTGTTCCCACAGTAGCATAGAGCCCCACCAGTGGTGGTCAGGCTTTTCCCCAAGTCACTTTTAGGGCCTCCAGGTTTAGGCTGGGGATGTCCCCACTGTTTTCAGGGGAGAACCCCATGCTGCTTGGTGTATGGAAGAGGACCAGCATGATTTCCCCCAGCTGCTTGAAAAGCCAATAAATGCGGGTGGTAGCTCCCCCAGTTGGGCCTTCAGAGTTTCCCTAACCAGATAGGAGTGGTCTGGAGGCTGCTAGTCGCTTGTGA
>NW_022111368.1:171487-187282 GCF_000313985.2 Echinops telfairi
GGTGGGAAAAATCAAAGGGCAAGTGAATAAAGAGAGATGTAGATTGATAAGTAAGGAGATAACTGAGACTTGATCACCTGTCTGTGAAGCTGGAGGAGTTCCAACTCTTCCTCCAGGTAGTGGGGTAGTGTACCCATTTGATATAGGGTTCCACAGATGTAGTGTGGGATTTTTTTCAAAGGCAAGATCTCACCTGTGGCCATGGCCAGGCATCAGTTCCATCCAGGGTACTTATATCTTTTTTTTTTTTAAACCGCAAAATATCAAAATGTGAAACTATATTTTCTTGTCATATCTTCTATTTAGGTTTATACTCCTGTAAGTGTAGTGATTCCATCTCTCTGACCATTTGCCAAAGAATTCTGCACTCTACTATTTACACATCAAGATGGAAGTTTTAGCATCCTCAACTCAAATTCTGTTTTTCTTAAATGTTCTTTGAGTCTAAGGAACAAAATGAAGTCTGAAGAAATCATCTCAGTACGGTGGAGTGGACTGGGGTAATGTTTCCAAAAAAAATTCTCAAAGAACTGGCTTTGCTACATTTGAAGAATGAACAGATTCATTATTGTGATGGGATAAAACAAAAAATAAAAAAGAATCTGCTGATATTGCCTGGATTTTTCTCACTAGCATAGTTTTCCATTTATTGAAACTTCTTCATAATAATCTCTAAGATCACTTGTCTCTTTTGAAGAAATATTTCTATTTAGGGCTTACAAAATTACTCCCTTACCCATGTGGGTGAAGGGAGACATCAAACAGTGTAAGACATGACAAAATAGTAATAATTTATAAATTATCAAGGTTCATGGGGTGGGTGGGAAAAAGGGAGGAGCTGATACCAAGGGTTGAAGTAGAAAGCAAATTTTTTGAGAATGACGAGGGAAGCAAATGTACAAATGTGCTTGACCCAATGGATGGATGTATGGATTGTGAGAAGAGTTGAACGAGCCCCCAATAAAATGATTTTTAAAAATTAACACTTTGGAATACTAAAAATATGTTGCTATAAACTGAGCTGATCTCTCTGCCTTGCATTTAACTGGCTCAGTAAATCCCTCTGTGACCATTGTTTGGCTTTTACTTTTTTTTGCAGGCACCCGGATGAGACGCACCCCTGTGTGTAAGAGAGAATTAGTCTACAAGCATATGCTGATTACAGAGACACGCTTCCACATAGTTTGGAGAAAATCCAGGTATATATGAAATGGGACTCACATCACAATACTGCTTTACTGGCCTTTATATGTGAGCCAAATATGAAAAACATTTCAGTAAATACTTTAAAAATAATTTGAAGTATCTATATTTTCAGACATAAGTGGATACTTTTAAGTTAAATATATATGTTAAAGTATTTTTGTTTGATTCAGTTTATGTTAAAATATAAAACCTTTAATGAGAATGGAGGGAGTTCTGTTAGAGCACTGGTTAAGCACTGAGTTTCAAACTGAAAGTTCAGTCGTTCAAACTCATCTCGTACTCCACGGGAGACAGACGCGGCAGTCTGCTTCTGTGAAGCGACTTCCGTGGGAATCTATGGGGCCTTCCTTCTTGGTTGGATAGATTCACTAGGAGTTAGAATACACTCAATTACTTTGAGTTTTTAATTACGCTTTATACCTCTCTGTACTGTGAATTACTTATGTATGTTCTTAGCATTTTTTTTAATGGCCAATTCTTCTTCCATAAAGTAATCAAATGTTCTGTCAAATAACCAATTCACTCCGAGTTGCAACTCTATATCAGTGAACTTTAAAAATATTAATGACTGCACACGACAATTTGGTATTTATTGAGTCAAAAGATGTAGCTTAGTGCGTGAAAACAGAGAGACATCAGGAATCAGAATTCATTAGGGGTTACCAGTAATTCTCTTCATACATATAAATGATTGAACATACCATGACTTGGGTCAGGCCAGACCTTATTCATCAAGGTAAGACTTTTGCTTTTTAACCATCTTATGTAACATTTAAAATGGACATTTATCAGTGGATTTGCCAAATGTAATTAATCTGATTTCTTGACTGTTAATTAAATGGATGCTTACTATAGATCCAAGTAAAATTAAATTCTTGACAGTATACATATTTCTCATCTTATTATGATGTTACTTATGTTGTGAGGATATTTATTTTCCTTTTGTTGTGGTGCAATTCATATAGTCTTTGATCTTCATCCATATACAGATCAAAAATGGTAATGAATCTTTCTTAATATGACACATTCTTATTCATATAGTCCTGTTTCTTGGTTTACTTGCTCAGTATACAGATGAAATAAACACGGCGGAAGGACATAACCCAGACACACACTTTTCTTATTTTAAACCACACAGGATCCCTTTTTCTGTTTGAACACATATCTCTTGTTCTGATTTTTTCTGAGCACAATTTTGTCATGAGCAGTGCGATCAATAATTACTTAATGCTCTTAGACATTTTCAGATGCTCAGTTTATCACTGCAAACACACATCAAACAATCTAAAAGTAACTCAAACTACTAAGGATAAAAGTATTGGAGCAAGTATGAGCGTAAGGCCATACTAACAGCACTCTTCCCACATATCATGCTAGCATCATAGTCCCAACAAGCTTTGCCTTCATTGGTGGACTCACCCCAGGTAGAGTTGGAGAGAGCAGGAGTTGATGTCTCCTTGGTTCCTAGTTCTCCAAAAAGTCAGTGTCTCTACCCAGGCTTAAATGGACAGCTTGGCTGGCTCTTTGATGTCAACACTGTCCAGGTCAAGTCTTAATGGGTTTCTCCACACTTTAGGTGGCTTGGCTGGCTTTTGGGTGCTGGTCAGGTTCAGCCTAGTCTTTCTTATTGGGGTTCCCCACACATATGCAGTGGCTCCTTGGACCAGCTGTTGATTCTTGGTGATAGTCCAACTTCTGGGCCCTAATGGCACACTTTATTTCTTCTCTAAAGTGGAGTTTCTTGTGTTTGTTTCCTTTGAGGTGGCTCAACATCTTGCAAGGTAGTTCAACGTCTTGCAAGGAAGTTCAATGTCTTGCAAGGACATTCTATGGTGCACTCATCAAATTTTTAGCAGTGCTATCCAGCAGTGGGATCCAGCAGGTTTGCACTGGTGTGACAGAACCAATACCTAATTGGGTTCATCAAATCTGTTGTTAAAATGGGACTTGTGATCGGGATGCTCTCAAAGGTCGGCAGCTGGATGGCTGCCCAATATGGAAACCACAAATGTACAACCCTTACTCTTTTTAACATTCATCTATATATCTGATTATTCTAAGTACCTAGAGTAATGTTCATTCAATCCATAAATGTAAAAATTTAGATGCAACCATGTGTGTAATATTTATTTATTCCTTTCATAAAACTCTTGATAAGTAAAAAACTTTTGATAAGTAAAAAACATATGTTTATTCCCTTGCATTTGATATTTCATTAAAGAAATAGGTAACATAAAGGGGGAAAATGTCAATCAACCAGTAGGTGACATGTTGTCATTCATTTCAACTTTGTCTTATTCTCCAAATGCCCATGAGATATTATGAGTGAATTATGCAAAAATGTCATAAAAAAATTATTAAGTTCATCAGGGTCAGATAGGGTTTTTTCAAAGCTGAATATAATACATTCAGAGAAGATAGGTTGCCTGTTTCTTTCAAACACAATGGCTATTGTCTAGTTGGCCTGCCTCTAAAGTAATGAGATTCTACACTTACAGTGAAAAAATAGTTAAAGATAAATCACACAGATCATGAAGTTTGGATAGAAGGGAAGAATATTGCAAGTGAGGACGCTAATGAAAAAGTAATACAGAAATACCATAAATAATCCTATCATTGTTTTTGTCAGGTATTATTTAATGCTTTTACATTAATATTTTTAAACTCTTTTTTATAACATTGTCTAGTTGGTGGTACCTCTTTTATTGTTCTTATTTAAGTATTAAATGTATGAAAAATAAACTATCTTTGTGTATATCATTTTTTAATACTTAAAACAGTCAATAGGGCAGGGAACTAGTTAATTTATTTGGTTTCCACCACTGGTACTCTCTTTACTTTGTTATGAACGACACTGTTGAATGTGTTCACAGAATCAATAAAACACTGATAAACATCCTTCTGGTATTCTTTACCTTCAGTCAAGATTTATCTGATATTAGCAATGATACCCCTTGTATAAATTTTTGGCTAGTCTATTTTGTTGTAACCACTTTTACATTGTCTTACAAAAAAGAAAAGAGGTTTTACTTATGTGTGATAGTAACAACATAATTAGATCATTTCCATGTTTCATTCAATCACTTTTCCTTGGAATGGGCATGTATGTGCATTTCTTCCACTCATTTGAGCAGGATGCTGTCTTTAATTTTTTTTTTAAATGCATAGAAGAATGATTCCAGCATTGCTTCATTTTAATAAAAGGATCTCAGCTTGGGTCGCTTTTTTAGTTCCATGTGCTTTTGATAATAGACTACCTGCTGACATGGCTTTAAGTCAACAGATTTTATTTGGTTTAAGGGTTTTGGTTTATTCCGCCCATATTATTTTGATGCTTTTTGTCATTCAAATTCTGCCCATAGAATATTTCAATATTGCCACTTGTTACCGGACTTGTTTTCTTTGCTAGTTTTTTCAGCTTGGGATATGCCTAGAGTCTTTCCTTCTTGGGTCTTCTAATTCCCTGTCTCTGCACATCGCGATACAATACTTTTACTGTGTCTTCTCAAGCCACCCTTAGCATCTCTGTTCAGTTCTTTCACATTATCATTTATACACTCCACTTTCAAGGATAAGTCTAATAATCTCTTCAAACATCAATTTTGGTTTATGCTTTTTCCCCCTATCTTTTAAATTACTTTTCATTTCCTTCATGTATGATATATTTTATGTCAATCCAAAGCTCTTCTGGCCTTTGAATTCAATGTGCATCAAATCTATTCTTGTAACTGTATCTAAATTCAGGTGGAATATACCAAGATTGTAATTTTATTTATTTATATTCAATTTGGGCACAGTGTTTCTAGTAGATATGTACAATTAAATTAAATTAAATAATTAGAAACAGTGTTTCTAGTAGATATATACAATTAAATTAAATAAAATTAAATAATCTAAATACAGATATTTTAACTATTGAAGAATGATGTTATTTCTCCTGTGCTTCAATGCAACAATCCCCCTTCATATATTTATACAATTGATTATAGGACAATTCTGAAATGTGGAATGAGCCAATTGTCTCACAAATCTGCAATATTTTTTGTCAGTTTTATTGAAACGTAAGATAAACCTACTTCTCCCTTTATCTATAAGCAGTTTTTAAAAAGGAAACTTTATTTTACTTTTTTTTAATCACGGTGCTCTTATTTCTTTAAGGCACTAGACTAAATAACTGAACTTTTCAATTAAATTCTAAAAATGTATACATAAATTACTGCTGAATATTTGCTTTAGAAAGAGATGCTAGTACTCTATTTGAATTTCTTAAAGGGCATTCCTTTATAATTTTGCCCTCACTCATTTGATAAATGGACATTTATGCAAAAATTAGTTTAAGATTTAATTAGTTACCTTCTCATCCTCTCTTATAAAATACTTTTTTTTTTTTAATATTATTTCCTAAGACAACAGAATGGACATTTATGAAAAAATTAGTTTAAGATTTTTTTTTTTTAGTTTAAGATTTAATTAGTTAACTTCTCATCCTCTCTCATAAAATACTTTGATTTGCATTTTTTAATATTATTTTCTAAGACAACAGAATACTCCTTTCAGGTTATATATGCTCATTAAATTTAATTAGAAGGACAACAGGAAGCAGAAGAGAGATAATTATTTATTTAACAATAAAACTACATATCTATGGGAAGCTTTATTTAAATTCCCATTAAGGACTGGACCTCCCAAATCAATACAGGTCATGAAATCTTCCTGTGAGCAATTGATGACTGATTCTAAAATGTAGTTCCCTTTGTAGTTATTGATCTTGAGACCATTATTTTGGTTCAGGATCAGTAACTGTATTAGAAAGAGCAACTGGGGAATAATGATTTCTCATTGTAATGGTGCAATTTTGTTCATTAGCAGGAGCACAATGAACTCTGGAATGAATAGAGTATCCATTTAGAAAGGTGTTCAATATACAGACATTTCTTCCATAGAGAAACAAGGTAGGTCTCTAAAGACAGATTATTTATTTCATTTCTTCCTAAATCATGTCATCGAGAAGGAGTTTAGAATGAGACCACGTATGCATGTCTTCAAAATAAACCCAGTTTTCATCAAGTCAATTTAGACACAGGAAAGCCCCCATGTGTTAGAGTCAAACCGTGCTCTACAGGAATTCAGTTGAACTAGATTTCTGTTGATACAGTTGAACTAGATTTCTGTTGAACTAGATAGACAAGCCTTGCTTCTGCCGTATCCTCAAAATAGGCAGACCCTGAGGCCATTAAAGTTTTGAAACCAAGCATATTGCTGTGAAGGTTCCATCAGGAATCTTTCATGAACACAGAATTTTGAGCAGTTTGGTCAATTGTGAAAACCTTTTTATGACATTTATGCTGCTGGTTTCCCAAACACATTTTCACTTTAGTGGAAGTTTTACTACCCACATCGTTCTTTGCAAAAATAAAAGATCTTTAAATAAATTTGAAAGTTCTACTGTTTTCAGAAAAAAAGAAATTACACACACAGGAAGCTAAAAGCATTTTCCTCACATCCACTATTGATGATATCCCCGTAGACACACGCGTTTTCGACTTCATGACTGCATCTTCCTTCACCGTGATCCCCCCAAAATCAACCTCATTGCCGTTGAGTCCATTCTGACTCACCACCGCCTTACAGGATGGAGGACGACTGCCCTGTGGGTTTCTGGAACTAACTTTTACTGCAGAGAAAGTTTCATCTTTATCCCTAGGAGTTTAGAACTGCTAACTTTGCCCTCCACTGGACCCACTAGGTCACCAGCGCTCCCATTTCTAATTGCAATCCTATTCATAGGTAATATTAATTCACATTTGCTATCAGAATTTCCTATACTGAGAGCAATCCCGATGTGCCTATCTATCAGACTTTTTAATTTATTTACTCCTCTAACTATGTATTAAAGGAGCTCTGAGGGTATAGCAGTGACATGCTGGGCTGCAAACCACAAGGTCATCAGTTGGAAACCGCCAGCTGCTCTGGACAGATGTATCCTCTCCCAAACCTACAATGCCAGGTCTCCTCAGCCCGATGGGGCTGCATCAAGTTGGAATCGACTTCGTGGAAGTGATTTTACTATTTGTTATGAAAATGTACAACAAAATTAACTTTGATTAAGTATTGTCTAGGAACCCCAGAATACACATTTAAATGTGGAAAGAAAAAAAAAAACCTCAACAACTTTAATTCAACATATACACTGAGTGAGAAGTAAGACCTAGAAAGAGCAGTCAGGAAACTTTAATTAGAGACACATTTTCCCCAACACAAGTATGTCACATTGCAATAAACATGCTGATTATGCTTCTATTTTACCAATTGATTAATTAAATATGAAGCAAACAGGGCAATTGTGAAGAGGCTAATTAAGCAAATGGTGCAACTAGTTTGCATTGGCTTGACCAAAAAGGAGTCTTAAGAATTACAGTTATGCAAAGGAGCTTCAAAGAGTCTATGGAAAAATGTAATTAAAGGATACTGAATTTTTTCTAGAAAGTGTTTGAACTTTGTAGAGTATTGTATTATATGGAAAAAACAATAGGCAAAATGAACAATATATATTCTTGGGGTAAAAAACTTCTAAAATACAAATTATATCATGCATATATTTCCCTATATTAAATCTTGTTTTCATGTTTCTAAGCTTATTAAAAAGTATGTTTTCACTAATGCTATTGAAATGATATTAAGGTTACTAATTGATAATATATTTTTCCCACCTGTGTAATAATGCTGCATAGAAATTTTCTATTTATCTGTGTAATAATGCTACATTCTTCACATGAGTCCTATTTTTTCAGTGCTAGCTATTTAAGCTTATACTATTTAGTGCAATAAATCACCTCCTACTAGAAGAAAATTACTCTGAATATATTTGCTGGTTCATCATTTAAAATGGCATTTTAATGGCTATGAATGGATTAGTAATGAAATATGCATTATATTTGATGTTGAGGAAACACTCTTCAATATGTCTCATCATTTTGTGAATATAGTGCATGTGACTTCATCACCAAATGACTATAAGGAATCATAGAGCAAATATACCATCCATGGCAGATAGGAAAGGTCACAGCTGAGCTTTGATCAAATTACTCCCTTGAGATTTACCAGTGATAACTCTGTCTCTAATGCTTTAGTATGAAAAATGAAGAGAGCTTGTCTCTCTCTCCTCTGTCTTTGAAATTTTTTTATTTTTTTGCACATTGCAATCTTATTCTTAGCAGTATCTGTTTTCACTTTGAAAGCTGTCCATTACGGCCATCTTTGGGATGTAAATAAAGCTTCCATTTTCACAGCCTCCTGCTGAAGGGAATGCGTTTCTTTCACAATATGTTCACTCCTTGGCCTTTCACAGCATGCTCCACATCCTGAACAAAATTTTTTTTAAATTCAATTTTTACTAAAATGAACAGTTTATGTTTAACATTGGTGGCATCTTATAAAATACCCCATATAGCAGCTTCTAACGATAAGGCCCTGTGCGGACTCAGTTATGTCTGGAAACCATCACTGTGAATGAATGTTGCAACATTTGCAAGCCATATTGAAGGCTTCATTTGGGAGGTGCATCCATAATACACTTAAATTGGGGATTTGGAACAGATTGCCAGTTGCCCTTCTTTCAAACCTCTCATTCTTTATTGTTATAGATCGATGCACAGTGTGAGCACCTGGCAGCCTAAACAATCCATCGGGATTTTCCAGCTCTCCTACAACTTGACGGCCGTTGCGACTGTTCTGGTCAATGAGATGTGAGCGAAAAGGATCCTGGCAACTTCCAGGATGGGTCTTCAAGGGAGGGGAAGCTGCCTTTCCTCTATGATCATTGTCCAGATTCTGATACAAATAACTTAGACCTCAACGTCCTTTATCTGAAAATCAATTTTGTATGACTAAATTGAATTTCTTTGATAAATAAGTTCTAATGAGTTTCTGTTTCATGCAGATATACCTTCTGAATGCATATAGAATATTAATCTATGTAATTTTATGTATTAGCTAATTATTAAGTTAATTAACTGGGGCATGACTTGCTTTCTTATCAGAAAGAAAGAAAAGGGCAGAGGGGAATAGAAGGAAGGAAAGAAAGGAAGGAGGAAAGAAATGAAGTATTTTCATCTTGAAGTATTCTCTCTCCCTAACTTTCTAAGAACTTTCAGTGCTTAAGGAATCACAAAGAATAATGTACAAGAACAGGTAAAATGGCTTTCACATCCTTGTCAATATAAATGTGAGCTGGAATTGGTCCACCAGATATTCTAGTGACTGCTATTCCTAAATCTTTTGCTAAAATTCCTTGATTAATTCAACTAACTCCTCTGGGTAAAGCCACCTTTTGATATCTCTTATAAGGCCATTGACTTTATAGTTCTTGATTTACTGATCTCTTGATTTCCATATGTGCCATTGAGTGGTGGCCAGAAGATTACTGACTTTTCAATATTGTTTTACAAACCGAGTAAAGCAGCCTGCTCCCTCTCCAGTAAGTCACATCAGATATCTATAGAATCTCACATTTTTAATTCTCAAGATCTTAAGGGTCTACTACCCCATTACTCTAAAAACCCCTTTTTGTTTGCTCCCTGCCATGAGGATGACCATGATACACTCCAGGACACCTATGTTTCTAAGGGGAGGACTTGAACGAGAATTGAGGAGCTCTGGTGGCATAGTGGTAAAGGGTTAGACTGCTAACTTCAAGGTCAGCAGTTCAAAAGAAAGCTGGAACAAAGATGGGGCGAGGCTTTCTATTCTTCTGAAGACTTAGAGGGACAGGAACTCACAGCGGAAATTCTACCCTGTCCTGTAGGGTTGCTATGAATTGACATTGTGTTAGTCTGGGTACTTTAGAGAATCAAATCCACAGAAACTCACGTATAAGAAAGAGTTTTATATAAAGGGTAAGTGTACATCAAGAAAACATCCCAACCCAGTGCTGCCCAAGCCCCCAAGTCCAACATTAATCCATATGTCCAATACCAACCCACAAAGTCCTCCTCCATCTCACAAAACATACACTGTGATGCTGACTGCAGGAGGAAAGCCGAGTCAGTGAACGTGCAAGCATATCAGTGATGGCAGGCGTCTCCACATGGCAGTTCCAGCACCCAGGGCTGCATCAGGGTAGGTCCATGTGGCTTCTCCTTAGGGATGTCTTGCAGGAAGTGAACCTTGCCAGTTGAAGCAGGGAACTGGCTATGGTAGCTGCACCCTGGTCTGATCATCAGAAATCAAGAGACCTGAGAACTAGAAAGGCAAGGCTTACTGAGCCTTTTATCCCTCCGCCCTTCAACTAACCACACATTCCTTGGTGTTCAAATGTGGATGAAAGCGAGAATGAGAAGGGACCCATTGAGCTATCTATCATCATTTCCACCATGCTTTTCTGACCTATTGAGTATTTAAAAAACAAAAAGAATGAAATGGATTAATTCTCTTTAGGGAACAATATATATATATAATTGAATTATATATATAAATATATATAATTCAATTATGTATATAACAATATATATATATAATATTAAATATAATGTTTTCTAGAATCTTAGGAGGAAAATGTTTTAAAAGGCACCCTCTTAATATAGGGCGAGGAATGTGTCTAAAGGTCCACTTCTGATTCCCTTGATGTCTGACCCTGCTTCATTGCCAAAACCAAAAAATCCATCAAACTTCTCCTGGACATTTATACCCATCAATAGAGAACACAGACTTAATCAAAAGAATTTCTCTGATCCAGGGTTTTTTGTTTGTTTGTTTGTTTTTATCTCTCCAGTCTGCATTTCCATTCTAAAGATTTTCAGTTCAAAAACACCAGCCACTCCTGAGGAAAGATGAAGCTTTCTACTCCTGTAAATAGTTACCAGTCTTCTCAACTCACAAAGGCAATTCTACCTTGCCCTACAGCGCCATTATGAGTCAATATTGACTTGATGGTAGTGCATTTAGGTTTTTTGAGTCTGCTTTCTCAGGTCTTCCCAAGAAGTTGTTAGAGGGACCTTAACATGATAATCACAAAATTACCTAAGTACATAGAATGTTTCTGGGTGAGAACGTACAGGTTGGGAACAATCCAAATCTCACCATTTGGTCCTCAGAAGTTTCCCTAATATTCTTCATGTCATGATGAACTACAGGCAACCCTGAGTGTCTTCCCTGCATGTTAAATATCTTGGCTGGAAGGTGCATTCATATTCGAACACCATGTGCCACCAGAAATCTTAAATCTCCAAGGTAAAACAGTGCAGAGCCATTAAAGAAAGAAAAATGCTTTCCTAATGTGGTAGTTACATAATCTGGTGTCAATTTGAGGATTTGGAGTGAAGGGGTGTAATCTAGGCTGTCAATCAGGTCTTAGCCAATGAGACCTCTGTGTGGGCATGGTTTTTCCTGAGGATTCTGGGAATTCCTGTATTCTTCTTTGAAGGCGGGAAACTCTCTCTCTCTCTCTCTCTCTCTCTCTCTCTCTCTCTCTCTCCTCACTCCCTGTGAGACATTGCTGTGGAGAAGACACATGGAGAGAGGCTGATGAAGCCAGGCCTGTGGAGCCGGAGAAGCCACGTGGAGACCCCTGTCAGCACTGAGATGCTTCCACTGCCACTGCACCCACAAGACTTCCCACCCACTGGCCTGGGATTTTCCTGCATTTGGCTTCATTGCATGTGTTTCGTGAGTCTGAAGAGGACTTAATAGATTGGTATCGGGCATATGGACTAATATCAGACATATGGACTTGATCTGGACTGGCCTGGGATGTTTTCTCAATATTCAACTGCTCTTGTATATACAGCTCTTCCTTATACACATATGAGTCTCTCTGGATTTGTTTCTCTAGTCTACCCAGACGAACAACCCTAACTTCATGCTCCTCTAGATGAAATGAGCACATAAGATAACCACACAGAACAAAGTTTTGATTTCCCTCACTCACGTAACACCTCTAAAAGGAAAAACAAATCTGACTTGGAAGAAATACAGCCAGAGAGATCCTTAGGGGCAAGGCTTGTCAGACTTCCTTTCACATGCTTTGAACATGCTTCAGAAGAGCTCCATCTCTGGAGAAGGACATTATGTTTCATCAAGTAGAGGGGCAGTGAAAGAGAGGGAGGCCCTCAATGTTATAAACTGGCACAGTGGATGCAATAATGAGCTTCGGCAGAGGAACAGTATGGAGGATGGTACTGGACCAGGCAGTATTTCGTTCCGTTGTGCAGAAGCTCATTATGGACCAGAACCCACTACATGGCACCTAACAATAAAAATAACAACAACAACATCCCACCCCTTTCCAAATTGAACATATTTTAGGACTTTAATTAGATATTAGACTATAAAAGAACCTATATTCACCACTACTAAATTCATTCCAACTTGTAGAAACCTTACACAGAGTGTCTGAGATAAAATCTTTATGTGAGCAAACAACCTCATCTTTCTTCTGACGGCACAGATGGTGGGTTTGAGTCACCGACCTTGTGGTGAGCCCAGTACTTATCTCACAGCACCAACAGAGCTACAACCCTCTAAGTATACTGTCAATTATTCAGATAGGCTGCTGGTAGTTCAATAGATTTCTCTTTTTCTATGTGGGATAAGATACCTTAAGAGTAACAACCCCCTGTCTGTTGACGAAGTCCTGTGAGTTGTTATGAAGCTAAGTAGGTTACAAACAGGATTCAGGACAAACTGGGGGATAAGACTTTGGAATCTACTTCCATAAATCAGCCAAATGAAAACTATATGGATCACAATGGTGCAATCTCATTGTCAATGAGGTCCCCAAGTGTCACGACCTACTCAAGAGCAGCTAACAGCAATAGCATTTATATAAAGACATGCCTCCATGTATCAATGCTTTAGAACCCATATTCTTAGCTGTCTTTGAGGTAGCTTCTAGAAGAATTAGCTTACTTTTTGTTGTGTTTTTCTTCCAGTTGCTAGATATAGAGATGCCCCACTTGCTTCACTCCAGCTCCATAGTATTATAGAGTAAGATTATTCTGACAGTCGTTAGTATTCTTGGGTGATTTTTTTATAGTAATGTTTGGGTTGCCTTGATTCACCCTTTGCACATAAGTGTTTATACCTCAGGGATCTTTGGAAGAGATAAGGTTGTTTTTGAATGGCATGTTAAGTTTCCTGATTCTGCTAGACTAAGATCTCAATGTGTTAATAAGAACACCCCCAAATAAGGATTGGTTTGCCTTACTTGTTTCAATATTTTGTAACATATACTTCTTACTGTAATTGATAGGTTATTATTTTACCCAATGCATTTCTCAGTTGATAGGATACTTTGGAGTTAAACATAGGTTGGGTAAACCATACACAAAAAAGCAAAAAAAGAAATAAGAAAGGGAAGAGGGAAAGGAAGACGATCCTTTCAGGAACTGTGACCTTCTAAGAGATAAAATTAGTTACAGTAAAATGAAAAGTTTAAGCATAGGTTAGTGTGGGGTAGAACTGTAGTTTCTAAAACAGAAGCAAGGTGAGATTTACTCACCTTCATGGAGAAGAATTTTCTGCAGAACATAGAAACCACATCACTTTCTGCCACATAAAACCACTGCGTTATGCCACAGCGCTCCTGTTGTTTCAGATACACATCTTGAAAATATCTTCATAGAGTTATTTTGAAACACAGAATATTTGTGTATTCCTTTAATTTTAATTCTGAACACTACTATCCCTGGCTGCCTCAAAATAATTAAATCTTTAAACAAGCCCCTCCGAAAACCAGTCGATACATAACTATCGCCATGGAGTCACCGTTGACTCATAGCAACCCTGGGCTGGGCTTCGAAAGTTCTGCTTCTCTCTGCGAGCAGACAGTCTCTTTCTTGATTACAGGTGAATTTGCAAAATATGTTTGTATTCTGTTTTTCTTTTTAAAAATAATTTTATTGGAGACTCTTCAACTCTTATCACAATCCATACATACATCCATAGTCTCAAGCACAATTGTACATTTGTTGCCATCATCATTCTCAAAACCTTTGCTTTCTACTTGAGCCCTTGATATCAGCTCCTCATTTTTTCCCCTCTGCCCCACTCCCCCTCCCTCAAAAACCTTTGATAATTTATAAATAATTATTATTTTTGTATTCTGTTTCTCTGAACTGCTTTTTTCTTTACTAAATGAGTACAATACTTCTATATCTTTTAATCATCACGCATCCCATGATTTTCAAGTTGATGCTCAAATTAATTAATCTGATGCAAGGGAAATAATTAGCAAGCTCTCTATATGTTTGAAGTCTAGCATATGTTAGAGTAACAAAGCATGTATTATTTTAATGTTAAAGGTGAAAGACCTTTTGAAGAATAATAAATATAAGTGTCTACATTGCTTCAATTATTTTTGACATAATATACCTTGTATAAATGTTTCATATGTTTATTATACATACAATATTTTAATTCAATTCAAAGATACAAACATAATATCCTGATAACTAGGAATTGTGATGTCATTAAAATACTATTTAATGTGTATCATTATTAAATATTAAATGATCAATTAAAGGAAAATACATAATACAAATCAAAGTACATGCAAAATAAAATATGAAGAATTAATTTATCAATTAATAATGCAGGTATACATTGTAAAATGCCTAAGCTAATTAACTTTTCCCTGAGCACTCAAACTAACAAGAGTTAGATGTTTTACAAACCACTTTGTGTTTCAGTAGTTTTTTATCTGTGCTGTCTTCAGCTACATGTATTAACTTTAAAACTAAACTGGGCTTCTGAAGTAACTCCAGAAAGAAGAAAGGGAGGTTTAACTAGCCTACCAAGGAATATTTTTTAAATCTTTGATCAGACTGGTTCAATAGCTCTATGTACCTCCATTTCAAAACTGCATATAGCTGTCAAGAAGGATAAGATTACATATCAGATATTGTCATACTTCTGCCCTGTCTGGTGATGAGATCTTATCAAGGTGAAGCTCTTCAATTTCTCCCTCTTTTTTTATTGTAAGTGAGAAATGCATTACAAGGTCTTCAGGCCATAAGCAATTGTTTTATAAAAGAGAGAGAGAGAATGGTTTCTAGGTACATTTTTTTCAGGCTCATAAAACTTCATATTTTTGCTTTGAAGCCAAATTGAAGCAGCCTAACTAGTGAATGAATAAAGTCAATCTTAAGATACAAATTATTTGTTGTTCTACATTGCTGCCATTCAACTTAAAATACAACTTTTGGAAACATACATGTATTATCATGCTATAATTTGAGTAGAAATGTATCATTATCCTACCGTTTCACATCTACACATTGTGGAAATGACAACCGTGATTTGCTTTAAGTTATTCATGCACTCATGTTCATTCACACGGGTGAGATCATTTGAAATATCAGTGCCACATAAAATTACTTTTATAATTAGTACAATGATATAGGTTACTAATCTACAATTATTTTGAACTATTTTTTCCTATAGATTCCAGAAGCACATGAAGGTTAAAAATAAGGACTACAAATCCATGATCCTAGCTACACCCATGCACTAAGAAGAATAAAACTTTTCCCTTCATTGTAGAGGGCACATGACACTGATAGGGAATCAAATGGGTCCTCTGTGTCCAGTTAA
>NW_022111368.1:187382-189875 GCF_000313985.2 Echinops telfairi
CATTAAATGTTTAAAGCTATTATTCACCAGCTATTGTTTCAGGGAATCTTATGAAAGATGGCTCTATTTTGCTGGGTAGAAGACAACAACACAGGTTTCAAAATGAAATGATCAAGCAGCAGCTTCTCTGTGCTTGTATATTATAGTATCATCATAATCATATTGAATTTGCTCTAATTTGTGAATTAAAAAAATTCCTAATGCCCTATTATAATTTTTACACTTATTTTTCAAATGAGTTTTTCATCTTCTATCCCACAAATACCAAGCATATTATCTGATTACATACTAAAAAGATCATTTGCATCTAGATTTTATTGATCTCCTCTGTTCCTTTCTATTATTATTGATAGTGCTCTCTGAAAACATCATGAGAACCACATGTGACCTCCACTAGCTTCAATGCCAATTGCCATAAGTCAGGGGTCAGGCATGGCTCGGTCTTTTATCTCTTTTTACTCTATTCTGAAGCCAAGTTTCCCTCCCACGTCACTCTATTGCTGTGGCTGGTTTCAATAGTCCATTAAATGACCACAAAGAGCTCACAAATTATACTCAGGATTAGAGTATTTATTATGAAAATTAACAGGTTACAATTCAAGATTAAATGTACTCAAAATACTGTCATTATTTGGCGCAGTTTGTCCCCTGCCATGCCTCCAGGCACACATCTGTCTGCACTTCTGCCTCTTGGCCTGGTCAGAGCTGCTCAGGTACTGTTACAAATCTCTTTGAGGGGTGTCTATAGGTGTCCAAAGGGCATGCTACTCTGACCTTCAACACAAAGAAGTTCAATTCCATTTGGAGGCCAGCAAACCCTCCCTAGAGCAGTGGTTCTCAGCCTTCCTACGCTGTGACTGTTTCATACAGTTCCTCATGCTGTGGTGACCCTCCAACCATAAAATTATTTTTGTTGCTATTTCATAACTATAATTTTGCTACTGTTGTGAATCAGGTGACCCCTGTGAAAGAGTCATTTGACTCCCAAAGGGGTCACGACCCCCAAATTGAGAACTGCTAACCTAGAGGAACCCCATTCCACAAGCCAGCTTCAGGCCCCAAAGCACTCAGTTTTACTGGTGCTGTGGACTGTGAAGGTCACCACATGTTTCGGCTCCTGGTTCGGCTGTTGTTGTCGTTCCTCTGGCATCCTTCTGGTGTTAAAGCTGTGTCCTGAATCAGCGTTTCAGTGTGCAGGACTCCCAGATTCCAGCCAATAGACACCACTCTTCTGTCTTGCTGATAGTGAGAAATGCCCTTCTGCTTCTGAGATCGCTGGTTTGATACCTAGCAGGAGGGTGGGTAATCACAATGGACTTGGTTAATACTTGCTCACCTCTGAATCATAAACCAATCAGTATCTCCCCCCACCCTTGTACTCAGACTTATCAGGAAACTGAAGGCTATTTCCTCGGAGCAGCAAAGGTCCTGGTTTGAAGGGCCATATTACATAATTCTCTGCATCGCAGGTGGTAAGAATAAATGGAAATGACATGTAAAAGCATTGGAAAGACATAGAGTTGAATGCATTTTCTTTTTGCATATTTTGATTACCTCCATATGAGAGATGTCCACCATTCTCTGTATTAGTTCAGCTTGGCTGATGTAATTACCACAAACCCCATTGCTTAAGATACCACAAATATATTCTCTTCGGGATAGTAATAGTTTATGTGGATTTAGAATGGTTAAAACCAGGCAATTTCTATCTTGAGATTTGATTTGAGGGAAGAATTTGATTCCTTGTTTGTTTGTTTGTTTTCCAGGTTTTAGCGTGCACACGCATCCTTACACTGTTGTCTCATTCCTCCATTTCAATGAATAACCATTGGGGGGCAGTGCCGAACTGGGAAATCCATCTGTTGGTATGAGTCGGAATGAGTCGGTATGAGTCGGTATGAGTCGGAACCAGTTCTGTGCCACCTAACAGCAAATAATAATTCTTTACTTTTAGTAAAATTCAGTCATTCTACCCTTTCCATCGCTGCAGTACATATTATATCTTCTTCTCTAATACAATCCTCTGTATAATAGACTCCTAATATGCAAAGCTGTTCCAAATTCTCCTAACTCCAATTCAATCCAAAATGTAGTTGCGATGACACATATTTTCCCCCTCTGTAACTTGCAATCAATTATTTCATGCCCTTTACATAAAATATTTTATTATATCTTAAAGTTTCATTCACAATATGACAGCTATTTTTTTTTAAGGTATCAGGTTTTATCCATGCTATAGACTAGCACTATTCCCAGAGTACGTCATGGTATTCTTTCTTTAAACATTAACATTCTTTTTTTTAAATCATTTTATTAGGGGCTCACACAACTCTTATCACAATCCATACATACATCAATTGTGTAAAGCACATTTGTACATTCATTGCACTCATCATTCTCAAAATATTTGCTCTCCACCTAAGCCCCTGGTGTCAGCTCATTTTTCCCCTCCCTCCTTGCTCCCCCCTCATGGGAGCCTCATGAACCCTTGAT
>NW_022111368.1:190922-210200 GCF_000313985.2 Echinops telfairi
ATATGTACATGCCTTTATTTAGACCTCTATAAATGCCCTTTGCCTCCTAGCTCTTTCCTCTACTCCCTTTGACTTTCCTCTTGTCCCACTATCATATTCAGTCTCCATTTGGGTTTTCAGTAATTCCTCTTGGTTATATTACCCTTGATCATTGTATTCTTAAGGGATCTATCCCTGCATTTTATTGTTTCTTCTACTTCAACTGCCATTGTCTTCCTATTCTAACTGGTGAAATATGCTTTTCCACTCAAAGTCATATGTCTTTTTTGATATGAGGTAAGCAAAATAGTACCCTCCACCCCTTGCAAAGATGTTCCTTTGTGCCCTTATCTGTGGATCTGTTAAGCTATGTAGCCAATGGAATGAAAGTTGCAGATAGAATTAAGGCTGCGAATCAGTTGATGAAGGAGTCTTGGTGGTGCTGTCTGGTAAGTGTTCTCAGCTGAGAGCCACAGGCCAGTTTGTCCCAAATCACCAGAGACCCTGAGAGAGAAAGATGGGACTGTCTGCTCTCAGAAAGATTTCTAGCCTCAGAAACCTATATAGGGTTATTATGAATTTTAATCAACTTGATAGTTGAATCAAAGTTGATAGTGGAAATCAATAGACAAGTGATATGTGGAGATTATCCAAGTGGGCCTAATGTAATCACAAAGGCCCTTATAAGTAAAAGAATGTAGAAAAGGGAGAACTAGGAGTATCCAAAGGATTTAGGGTGACATTGCTGGCTTTAAAATGGAGGAATGTGACCTGGTAAGGGACATGTGTGAATTCTGAAAATTGGTATGAAGCAGGAACTTAGATTCTTCCGTCAAGTTTCCAGAAGGACAGGAGTACCACTGTCACCTAGTTTAGATCACTAAGAACCCTTGTGAACTTCTGGGACCCAGAACTGTATGAGACTATAGTTGTGTTACTTTAAACAATGATGTTGTGGCAGCAATACTGAACTATTACATAGAATAATTGACATCTCCTGTGTTCAGGTGATCAAAATATGCATACAAGAAAGTTAACATATGTGCATACCATTTCTAGGGCTTTTACATGTCACCTCATTTTATTTTTATCCCTGAAGATAATAGACATAATTTTCATTTCAAAAATAAGAAAATCAGTGCTCATAAATCTTTAGTACCTGGCCAATGTTGCAAAATTAGGTGACAGAATTTTTGACAAAAATATGTGGGTAGTAGACATTTTTATACCAATCTAAGTCAGTCTTATTCGGACACTGGTCTGCTCTCCTCCATAGCATACTCTATTATGCTCCAGTTTTCACATCTATGTATTTTTAATTAATAATTAAAATTACTGGGACTGATATAGTGATCTGTTTAGTTCACATATCTAGTTTGTCTGAATCTACATACCCTGTTTTCCCCCACCATGCACAATTGCCAGATTACAGCACCGATATCTAAAATAATTGACTTGATATCTATGGCACAGCTGCCTTATTCTGGCAACACTTCATAGGGAAATATACAGCACAGATCTGTTTCACATCATCTTTGATGGAAAAGGGTTGAAAGAAACACCATTGGCATGAATTCCTTACTTTTCCCTCATGAAGCAATAGTTGGACTTTGATTTTTTTTCCCCCTTTATTTTGTAGCAGGCAGACTTATTTAATAGTTGCCGAAGCTTATTCTACTGGCTGTGAAAATTTTAGGGTAGCTGCTAAAACATTTTGGATCTGAAATTGTGTGTCCCTCTTTTGAGTGTAATGTAACACAGATGTAATAGGAGGGCTAGTATGTTGTCTTTGGCAAAATTATTCCTATCCTCTCTTCTAACTAGCTATTTAAGGAGGAAGATATCTCAAAATAGTATGATAATATTAGTATCAAAATAAATCATAAAGGTAACACATATCTATGCTATTTCCATTTTCCTACCAATAATTTCCCTTTGCATATCTTAATCTCTATCATTTGTTGAAAAAGAACCACTATTGAATTCAATGAATTTTTATTAGTTTTAACCAGTAAAGAGAGACTCTAGGTATTATTATTAGAAGAAGAAAGGGAGAGTGAAGTTAGACGTTTGGAAGCTTTGCTGTGTTCAGTGTCCCTAGATTTAGGGAGATCCGGTATTCTGCATGGTATGTGTGGAGGAGCTGCCATCACTGTGAACATCACAGTGGAAGGAGAGCAAAAAGAGTTGGAAAATGGAGCCGTAAAAATGGAACATTTCAACAGGTATATGCCATCTATTGGCCTATTTCAAATGAATCATCAAATTAGCCAGTCTCTTAATCTATGTTCACCTTTAGGAATTTACTTAATCACTGCCCTCCCAACTGCGCTCCCCCCCCCCCAGGAAAATCAATTGCTTTATCAGCAGCCATGTGCTTGAAGTGATAACCATCACAAGTTTTCATTTTGGACTGCAGACGTTTTGTGATGCATTCTTGAGATGGGAGCAAAGTATAGGAAACGTGAGCTGAATTCTGCATCACCGAATCCTGTCCTATCATTCTGATATCAAGCACTAATGTTGAAAATATCAATCTAAATATCTGAAGATATTGCTTATTTCGGATGCTAGTTGGAACTCTGAAACAAATAGGACTGCATAAGAAATCAGATGGCATTCAGATTCACCGAATTTTGAAGATCATTCTTTTCCCTGTAACACAAAATATAGCATTATCACATGGTTCAAAAATGCTTGTCCAAAACCGTACCCTTCATTTTGACAGTGTTTTGTACAAAAGAGCTCAAGAGGCCTCGCCTTCGTGTATTCCCTCAAGCTGATCTTGGATCAAGAAACACCAATACAGGGGATGAGAGAGTGAGAAAATGGGGTAGTGATCATGGTTTACCTGGCTTAACGGTTCAACTGGGATCACACATGTGAACTGTAGTTTAAAACTGGGAGGTAAAATCTGACTTTATGCTAAGGAGTCAGATTGAATAATTCGGTACTCAATTGAATACTTCTGTATTCAACCCAACAAAATATTTTAAAATCACATGCGAACTCTAGTTTAAAACTGGGAGGTAAAATCTGACTTTATGCTAATGAGTCAGATTGAATAATTCGGTACTCAATTGAATACTTCTGTATTCAATCCGACAAAATATTGTAAAATCATATTCAGGTTGTATAGTAACTTATTTACACTGCAAACTGAGAGATTTGTATCAAAGTCTCAGCCCCCAAATTCAAAGAATATATATTTTAAGTCCTAATAATATATTACATATTATTGTAATGTATTTGTATGTGTAACCATAAAACAAGAAGACAACAAACAGTGATGTCTTGGATGGTATCAATAAGATGCTGCCATGTCTATACTGGGGAATTAAATGCGGTGCTGGAGACCTAGGTGCCTGCTCTGTTATGCTTCGGGCCGCTAACCCAATGGTCAGGAATTTGTACTTACCAGCTGCTCCGTGGAAGAAAGATGAGGCTCTCTGCTCCTGCAACAATTTACAAACTCAGAAAAGGAAAGCGACAGTTCTATGAGTCAGCACGGACTGGATGGCACTGACTTTGAGGGGGGGTTGTTTGTTTGCTTGCCTGTTATGTCTAATATGGGTTGAGTGTTTTCAGTGTGATATGATCTGGCCAAATTAATTGTGTTCAGTTTTTGTACAGTTTTAAAGTAAGACTTCTTTCATTCACTCATTTTTAATGAAGAAAATGCATTATATCATATATTATATGCATTATATAATAGATACATGAACTATATAATTCATATTATACTCTTCTATCTTTAGGATTATACATAAATTATATACCATTATATATTATAATAATATAATATATTAATAAATAACAGATGTGATATACTAAATGTATATAAACTTGAGTCAAGTTCCACTGTTAAAAAGCAGTAAATCTGACTTATTTTTGCAAAACAGCCTGGTTCCACAAGGTACTTATTTTACCTTTGTTTTACACCTTCTCCTCCCAAATTGAATTAATTAATTAACAAAATTATTACATAGGTGAGTAAAATCCATGGAATTAAAATATAGTTCTACTGCAATCTCATTTTTCTTTAAATACTCACACATATATACTCACATAACTAACAGAATCATCGAGCTTTGATCATACCTTTTAAACTTTATATGTACATAGGCATACATTCAAAACAAGAGACAACCATATGATAAATCCCATGTACCTTTCAGCCAAACACAATATTGATCAAATCATGACCCATATTGCTTCAGTTCTCTCCACACCCCCACTCCAAGGTTATTTTGAAGTATTTCCCAGATTTCTGACCATATTTGAAGTTGCAGTTAATGGCAAGTTTCTACAGAGATCCAGGTGTGAGGTATTTGGAAGTAAGAAGAAAGGTTGGCAGACACTGTAAACAGCAGAAAATGCAGGCGAGAGCTTCTGAGAGGAGCTGGAAGATGTGTGTACCTGGAGAAATAGGGCAAAGCTGAAAAGAAATGTGAGTAAGTGGTTCTGGTATAAGCTATACTTGCATGACTAAAGTTGATAAAAATACATTAAGTCAAATCATTCAGTAAGGCAAAAAGGAAGTATTAACACTCTACAAACAAATTAAACCAACAAACAAATTTTAAAAGAATGGCCATTCAGTAAATAAACTCGGGCTCGAAAATTAATTTTCATTTCTCAAAACCCAACCATCTTACAATTTTTCCACTATGCATCTTCTGATTAACAGACACCACCATGAGATGAATTCACTGAACTGTATCTAAACTTCAGAAATGATAATTGGCTAATGTTCAATAGTATAATGAGATTTGTGCATACTTTGCCGAGTTTGTCATTTTTGCTCTATGCTGCTTGCATTGGTAGAAACAATGTGATAATCACGCTCCCCCAAATTCTCTCTCTGACACTTCGAACAAATGAACTTCAGTGCAAGGTAACATCTCACCTTTTACTATTTCTGACACAAATTTGAGTGTTGTATGGCAGGAAGTGTTTGACACTGTAATTTAAAATGACAAAGGCAAGTGAGCTGTGAGATTTGCCTGAATGTGATATTCCCCTTGGACCTTCCCATCCCAACATCAGTCTCTGAAACTGTCACATTGCGTGAGGTGCTAAATGGAGATGAAGGTGGGGCAAACATATTTTCACAGCAGGTTAAGTACATAGAGTTCTGGGAATAGAGGACATGTTTAAGCTAAAATGCAGGAATCTATCTATGGATCCATCTACCTAGTCAGCTATAGATGCCAGCATTCCAAGTTGACCTCAGATAGATGGATGTAGAAATGCATTTTATATGCAGCATGTTGGAATACAATGAATGTCTCATGTGTATTTGAGAGTTTGGAATTAAGTAAGGAAGTATTGGGTAAATTTAGCACCAATAGTGCATAAGCTGAGGCACCTAATTTTACTAGCAAAAACTTGGGGGCTTTTTCAGCATAAAAATGTGCAGAAAAAAACTCAGCTTAAACATTTCCCCAATGAATGAGCTAAGTAATAAAAACCCAAACAAACCAACCTCACTGCCATCAAATCAGGCTGCAAACCTAAAGTGGATCGATAGGATAGGGTAGGATGGCCCCTGCCTGCGGTTTCTGAGATTACAATTCTTTCCAGGAGTAGGAAGCCTTCTCTTTCTCCAAAATTATAACCAAAATAATTTAATTAGCGAAATTAGCACTTAAAGTACGGATTAGAAAGCAGATAAAAAGTGATACAGAAGTGAATGGATTTACATAGAACTTCATATGACATTCTGAACCATGTGCATTGTTATGTCCTATAGATACTCTCCAAATCTTAAGAAACGGTTGCTAACTATTGATATAAGTGTGCATTAGGTAGAATAATCTAGATGCAAAAGGGTAGACGTAAAAGGTCCCAATGTGATCATTTGATATTATGTAATAAGACTAATTGTCATCATGATTCAAATTTATCTTGATGTACAAAATATGTCAGTTGTTTAGGAAACAGGTATGAAACATGTGATTAGTGTAATATTATAAGAACTATGTTTCTTTATAGAAACGGTCAGCATGCATGCGAAAATAGTCTAGAATATGCTCAGTGTTCGAGACATTTACTAACAGGAGAGATTTTACCTTGTCAAGAATTTTCATCCAAACCCCTTTATCCTTCCTCATATTGCCAATTATTGACCCCCGTCACTGACCAGATCCATGCACTCACTTAGGTAGTGATTTGCAATCTAGCACATAGCCACAAATCCTTGCACCCACATACTCTCTTAAACAACATTTTCTGTCATGTGTAAGTTAAAAAGAAACAAATTTAACTCCCTTCAATCAAAACTACAAATATTCTATATCTCACTCTCTCTCACCACATGCAAACACACATGCACACCCATGCACGCACACACATGCACAAACATATGCACACACACAACATGGGTAGCACAAAGGATTATGTGACCTTGTCAACATTTTAACTGTAAGAAAAAGGTCTTCTCTGTGTTTGAAAATTACTTGATTAGTCAAAAGCAGATGGTCATGACCTGAGAGTTTCTCCATCAGCTCTAATTACACAATGTCCCTCCTCCATTCCCTGTTACTCATTGAGTACATATATTGAAGAGAAGAAAAAGGAATAGAAGAAGAAAAAGGGGGAAAAAATGTAAGAATACCAACATAGATCAAATAAAAGTTTGTTCCAGTTTGAATAGAACAAAACTCTCCCGGGGCTGAATTCAGTACCAGGCAGATTCACCTCAAAGTTAATTCAAAGAATATTTTATTGAATTCACCAGAAAGGCATAATTATAGCATTAGCCTGTAGTGTAGACCCTGAGGCCAATTTCATAGTGTGACTCAATTGAAATATAAAATCAGATGTAAAATGAACTTTTTCAAGAGCAATTTCATTAATCTTTTTGGCACAGAAAAGTTTTTCGTCTTTTTTAAGCTAAGATAGTATGTTACCTCAATTAACCAAAAATGACCTTTTAATCATAATGAAGATTTTAAAATGAATCTTTTATTAAAACAAATCATAAATAAAAGCTGCAAATGCCACATCATCTTTATGTGTCAAATTGACAAAGAAATGTGACCGTAGCTTAATGAAATACTTTTTAGTATTTTTAGATAATTTTTGTTCTTTATTATCCTAACTCTGCTGGAAGATCACATAACTTAATGGGATACTGAGATACTGCAGCATGCATAGCTCAGTGCTGTGCTGAGTCCTCTCAGTGTGTGATTTCTAACTGTTAGTATGATCCTCGGATTTTCCAGTTACCGAAGAAAGATCATGAAGTTCTACAGCTAATCCCAGCACAGGCAAAACTTTACATTTTAAATAATGGGTAAATTAGCAACTACACACACCAGTGCATATTACCCAGGAAGAAATAAGGCATTAAAATAGTGCTTAGTCACCAATGAATTTCAAAACCTAATAAGCACCTTTCTCTTAGATTGACTGTTGTTTTTTTTAATAGCCCTTCAAGTCTTGTGTTCATTGTCTTCAATTTCATATGAGGTGGTAGGGGTATGTAAGTATGAGGAATCTGACACACTGCAGTGCTTGCAACATTATCATCCTCTGCTGTAAATTAGGAAAGAAGCCTTAGAATCAGCATGTTACCATACCTCTCCCTGTGTGCCCACTCTTTCATATTAACCTTACAATGACTTGGCTCATGACAAAGCCTGTTCAGACACTGTTCAAAGGTGAAGATTGCCTCTGTTTGTGCCAGCCCTTGTTCTACCTGTTCCAGCAATACTGGCACACCAGGAGCCATGGAGCAGAGGGCCGTGTGGGAGAAGAGGAATCTGAGTGATCAGTCCTTCTCCTCTGCTGGTCATAAACCTGGCCTCACCAATGAGTGAAGCAAGAGGCAGTAACCTGGCCTTGTCCTCCATGTTGAAATCATTTGCAGCTTCCAAAGAAGTCTCAGCGTATTCTAGAATGGTTGTTTTCTTCTTATATATTTTCATGAAAAACAAAAGAATATTACTCTCCCTTTCTTGAATTTATATTGCTTTTGTGTCATCTTTGTATGGCCTCCCTAAATAAAAATATACTTTGCAACAATACTAAAACCGTGAAACAATAACAAATATTTGGGAAAATCATATAATTTGGGAAATATAAATATAATATCTTCATTTATCCTATATGATTCAACACTTGAGGTTTCTTTTGATCTAAGGTCTAGGCCACACAAATGTATGCTATATTTGTGATTTATATGATAAACATATTCAATAATACCTTGATAATCTCTCAAAACTGGTAATATTTGAGTCCTGTAGGCCTCACTTCAATGCACTTGGTTAATTAGGAAAATGACTGTTTTGTTGGAGAAGTGCCTGATTAAGGACTGATGGGAACTTATAGCCCTTAGGGCCACAGAAGATAGTGCTTTAACTGAAGACTTCCACTTGGCATTATCAGCAGGTGAAAGTCCTGCAACAATGAAGTATGAAAGAGAACTACAACTTCCCACTCAGGCTAACCCAGGGTATGTGCACACGGAGGGAAATAGTTACCAAAGGAGTCAAACTGATCACATCATCCATTAGCTTTCTGTTTCCCGTGGGCTTGCACTTATTTTCCCTCTTACAATAATTTCTACCTTTAAAAACATTATATTATTGGCATATAATTCAGTTCTCATACAATTCAATAGTTCAGTCATATTAAGAAGTCTTGTACAATCATCACCGCAATCAATTGTAGGACATTTTCTTTCTTTCACATACTAATTATTGTTAGCAATTTTTATGGCAATGAGTACTATGCTAAAGGTTACACTGATATATTATGTATTTGTGTAACAGATGAGGATATCCGTTTTAGCTTGTTGTAGGTATTTTATGCTTAAGTAACAGATGAGGAGACTGAACATCAGATCATTTAAACAACTTGTCTAAGGTTGGACAGCAGCTAAGGATGAAAGAAAGTGTCAAAAACAAAACAAAACAAAAAACAACAGATAAAAACCTAGAAATTTGATTCCAGAGTTTATGGTTTTAATTGGCATCAAACTTTGTACATGAAACCCGTTGCCCTCACATTCATAGATTCCAAAGCAGTGCAACTCCATTGGTCAGAGTAAAATTGTCCCAAAGGGTGCACGGGGCTGATTTATTTAGGGAAGTGGACTCCTATGAGCCAGCTGGTGGGTTCACACCACCCACCTTTCAATCACCTAATAAGCACTCTGCCACCAAATATCTTTAAAACATAATAAAACCACTGCCATCCAGTCAATTCTGTCTCGTTATGACTCTATATAGGGTTGTGGGGGCTGAAACGCTTTCAGAGCACAGGAAATCCTTACCTTTCTCCTACAGAATGATTGCTGCTTTGAACTGACACCCTTGTGGTTAGCAGTGTAATGCTTACAGGACAGTGCACCAGAGTTCTTTTTAGAATACCATGGGTGCTTAATAATTGACTATCGTTTACTGCAACCGTGATTATTGATTTAAAATATGACCCGTGGAAACAGCATGACTCGGTTTGCATCTTGGTTCTGCCACTTACTCACTGTGTGATTTGGGGCCAATCATTTAGTCTTTCTGAGCTTAATGCCTCATATTCAGCAATATGATAAACCTACTTCTGCTGAATTGATTCCCACTCACAGAGACCCAATAAGACGGATCAGAGCTACAGCAGAGGGCTTCAGGGCTGTAACTCTGTAGCAGTGGACTGCCTTCCTCATTTTTCTCATTTGAAGTGCCTGATGGGTTTAAACTCCTGACCTTTTGATTAAAAGCCCAACATTTAACCCACTGCACCACCAGGGTTTCTTAGTATAATATAAAGAAATACCATATTAATATGGCTTCTGTGAGAATTGCATTCGTTAATGTATATTAAATACCACTTAGAGCACTCTAGCATGTATTGGGGACTAAAGCAAGCATTGCTTTTTATTTTTAGTCATCTTCTTTGTACCCATCAATCACATAATTATCCATTTAACTTATTTCATTTGAATGGCAATTATAGGAAATGATTCCAATAGCACAATGTGCATTCAACAGTTGCCTCGGTACTACTGTCCAACTATTTTTGACTTCTCTTTCTGGACAGACTCCTGCACTGTTTGTACTAGCCAGCTGGGAAGCCACATGCATATTTCTTGCCAATAAGCTGGGGAAAAATGTTGGACTGTAACATTTAAATGAGAATGAAAGACATTTGTCTGTGGTCTGCTAATCAACAGCTTAATTTAACTGGAGTCATGAATGATCACCATGGACAGAGCCTTTGGTTGACGTGTGTGAGACAGTAGAATTTATGATTGCTATTTTCAGACTTTGAAATTTGAGAACTCAATCAGAAGCTTAACCAACTGCTCTTGACTGAATGGTTCAAACACAGAATCTCATCTAACAGGAATGAGACATTGAAGGAAACAAAACAAACAAAAATGAGCACTCTAAGAAAAGCAACTTGGATAAAAGTTGTTTTTGCAGAGAGGAAAGTAGCTACAAGCTGAAGATTATGCTTTAAAAGATCACAGTCATTTACATTGCAATTGCGCATTTAGAAAACATAAATGTGTAGCAGTATGAGTTTTGGGACAAATATGTAAACTAAGTTTTCACACAGTTTTCATTGAATTTCAAGGAGTATAAACAGTTCCAAGTTATGCAAGAATTCAGAGAATCAGGAAGACAAGCCATGTAAATGTGAAAGCATACCTGAAGCCCAACAGTCACCACTGTGCCTTCCAGAGTGCAAATCTTTCTTCAGCACAGCCCCCTCGCCAACACCCCCCGCCCTTCTCTACTTCACCAGGGCACCAGAATAAAGTCATTGACACTGGAGAAACAAGATTCAAGTTTTTTTTTAAAACCTGCTTTTGTAAAATTCCTGAATGCAAAGCTACATAAATAATTAAGTATATATTCATATATTTCAGCCAAAGCATATTGTTTGAATTTAGAACACAGTTGCAAATCCAGAGGCAGAAGTAGGACTTCTCTAAGACACACACACACACACACACACACACACACACACACGTGCGCGCGCATCTGCAAGTACATAAGCAAACAAGCACACAGGAATATAGGTTTATATAGCTGTGGATCAAAATATAAAACAATTTCTACCCCATTAATTAGTCCCACCTTATTAACAATATGTGCATTAATACCTGGCCTAAAATCTGAATGACTATTTTTTAATACCTTTTAAGTAACTCTACACTCCAAAAGTTCTTTCTGTTAGAAAAGTATTATGCTCTAATGAGCCAGTTTAATACTACTTTTTACCATGTTGAAACATTCTTCTGTATACTAAGGCTCTGGCCACAACTTACAGAAATCCACACCTCTTGACTTCCTAATGATCCCTGATGGTGCGGTTGTTAGGGAGCCAGGATATAGAGAGGGTTGTCCCTCCCAGACCAGCACAAGGCCCCCTATAGAAGTTTGGGAAGAAAAAACAGGCAAGCATTAGCCACCCATAAAGGCTTTAACTGGTCATGTTCGAATCCAGGCCCCTGCCAAGCCTGGTGGACATTATACCTGGGCGGCCCAAACTAGGCCCAGGCTCATGACCCAACCCAGGTGGGTTTCATTCAGCCAATGGGGTCAACCAATACTTTCAACCAAGCCTCTCCGGCTTTAAGTATCCTGGCTGCAGGCATGTCATGGTGGTTTGTTTTTTAACTCTGCTCCTGGTCAGAGGCAGGTAGGAGGCACACATGCACTGCCTGGGCAGACCCTCCAAGCCTGCTTGGCATGCACATGCGCCCACTTCGGGGCCATTTGGGGGCCCACAGCCTCTCTTCTCCCTGACTTGCTTAGACCCCCGTTCGCTCTCTGGCCTCAGTTCACCACGTGTGGGTGTGTGCCCCTCGAAGTTGCCCTGGTTCAGTTGTGGGTCCCTGTGGGCTTCTGTGCACTTCGGCACGCTTCCCCGAAATAACATGTACTCTTCTGAGACTATAAAACCTGAAACGCCTCCCATCCTTTATATAAAAACTCTCTTGGATCACAAACTAGGCTTCAGCGTGAATTCTTTCTTGTGTGAAGCCAAGAATCAAGGTATTACCCGCCCGAGAAATCTGACAAGATGAGTTAAGTTTGGGCTGCAAACTAAACAGATAGCAGTTCGAATTCTTCCATCAATCCACAGGAAAAAAAAAAATGTGACTGTGCTTCTGTCAAGATTTTTTTTTTTTATCTGTCACTCTTTTTTTTTTTTTTAACATTTTATTAGGGGCTGATACAACTGTTATCGCAATCAATACACACATCAATTGTGTAAAGCGCATTCGTACATCATTCTCAAAACATTTTCTCTCCACTTAAACCCCCGACATTAGGTCCTCATTTTTCCCCTCCCTCCCGACTCCCCCCTCCCTCATGAGCCCTTGATAGTTTATAAATTGATATTTTGTCATATCTTGCCCTGTCCAACGTCTCCCTTCACCCACTTTTAGGTTGTCTGTCCCCCAGGGAGGAGGTCACATATAATCGGTTCCCTCTTTCCTACCCACTCTCCCTTACCCTCCTGTTTTGCCACTCACACCACTGGTCCTGTAGGGCTCATCCGTCCTGGATTCCCAGTATTTTCAGTTCCTATCTGTACCAGTGTACCTCCTCTGGTCTAGATTTTAGACCTTTCAAACAGCCAGGGAGCCGTTCTACTGTCATATCAGGTCACGAGCTGGAATTGACTGAGAAGCAGTGCCTATCGTGTCACGCTTATGAAACAAAGCTACTTCACCACAAGTGTGTCAAACTCAGACACCACACCAATAGGCGGTCAACCATAGTAAATCAAGCGTGTTGTCTTGGAATCGATCGAGTGATTCTAGAGATTCCAACTGAAGCGCGTTGCCATGGAGTCGGTTCAGACATCCAGCATCCCTGTACAGGGGGGTTTCAAAGGCAATAAATCTTTAGGGAGACATTGGCCTCATCTTTCTCCTATAGAGTAGCTGGTGGGTTTGAACTGTAAATCTTGCAGTTAGAAGTACGGTGCTTGCCAGGCAGAGCCAAAGTATGTATATGAAGAATCCCACTTTATCGAATGAAGGATAAAATTTGGTTTAATTTTTTGATGCCACATATGAGCCTTAAAATTTCTGATCCACTTCAAATCTTTCTGCAGTGTAACATAAAGGCTTTTTTTCCTGAGCCTTTCTTAAATTTTCTTGGTTATTACGTTTTTGTAGCTCTGTACTTTGGATTATCCTATTTCTAGATTTACCATTATGTAGTTCTATGACCACAAGTGTATTAAAACCTCTGCGGGATTTGAAAGACATATAAAATGAGAGTTTGGGATTAGATACTTGCTAAAGGCACAGTAAGCTCTAAAGCTCCAAAAATTCTGATCTAGGTAATCCAATTTGCAGTACATGTAGTTCTACTCTGAACTCTGTTTTCCCTTCACTGCCATTTTTCTAATTTCCTGCAGATGTACATTTGATCCAATGTTCTATCGATCAGAATTCTTGGATCAAAAAGTAATTTACAGAAGGCGTTTTGCCAAGCCTAATTGAGGAAGGTGATCTTTTCAGAAACATGCTTAGAATGAAGTAGTCATTTGACCAGTGAAAAGAGAGACTATGGCTTACACAAAAATGGTACATCTTAGCACACACCTGTTAATAGGTAGTAAGAAGGATGTGAACACTGTACAGGGGAAAGCAAGATAAAACTAAAAACACCATGTTCTTAGTCATATGTTTCCTAGAATTAAGGTATGTAAAGTTACTATCAAAACCTGTAGTAAACTCTTTTTTTGTTTGTTGTACATATATCTAGTTAATTTTAATTGTGTCATAGAATGTATATCTGGCTCCGTTTATAATTTGGTTTTAGTTATCCAAAAGTAGTAAGAGGATACTTAGCTTTGATTAAGTTACACACATATAGTTACACATATATATATCTGTCCAATGATTCTATCCTTCCTTTAATAGAATTTAGTAGTTCATCACTTACTCAAACTACCAAAAGATAAGACTATAACGAGGAAATCAATCAATTCTAATTATTTTTATCTTATAATAACATATATATAATCATTTTACTACAATGCAACATCCATTGCACAATTTTCCATATTTACATTATGTATGTCTCACTGCCAAGTCAATGCTAACTCAAAGCGAACCGCTGTGATTTGCCAAGACTGGTTAAGGGAGTAGAAAGCCTAGTCTTTTTCCTACAGAACTGCTGGTGGTTTCAAACATCTGGCCATGCTGGTAGCAGCCCAACATGAACCCCAATGCCACCAGGTGTCAGAACATTACATATACACATATATAATGGAAACTATATTTATCTATTATTTATATGCATTTTATTTATATTTTCTTAATTGATACACACGAAGGGGCTTCAAAATATTCCATTATCTTTTAATTCAATTTTTCCAAGAAGTTTTTGAAGACCCTTCATATATATTCCTATATAATCTATCTCTCACTCTGTCAGTCTCTCTGTCACTACCTCTGCCTGTGCCTGTGCTTTCTGCCTCTACCTCTGCCTCTACTTCGACCTTATCCTAAACCTACATCTAGAGCTATGTCTGCATCCATGTCTACATTTATATATACACCACCTATAGTTATGTCATCAAAACAATATCTATGTTGCTTTTATTATTTGATAAATCACTTTAGAACACATACATATTTATAACCAGTGGCATGTCCCCAATATGTCGCTCCACCTCTGTGGCTTAATCATGATAAATTATATAGATCCTCTTCTTTTCTATCAATATATTTATTTGATTAGTTTGTCTTTGGACAAGCTGTTTTCTCTGCTTGGAATGCCCTTCCTTCCCTTCTGCACAAATATTTTTCAAGTCTAAGCTTTGAACAGCAATTGCTCTCTCTAGAAAGCTTCTTCTGCTTATTTTACTTCTGCCCAACAGTCAGTGATATAACAACAAAGCATAGGTATAATATGATATTTCAATCGTTTATTTACATGTTTGCTCTGATGTATAATTCCCCAGAAATAAGAAACTACATTTTAAAAATATTCTCTTACCTACCATAGTGGCTCTCAATCTTCCTAATGACGTGACCCTTTAATACAGTTCCTCATGTTGGGGTGGCCTCCCCACCTTAAAATTATTTTTGTTGCTACTTCATAACTATAATGTTGCTACTGTTATGAATCAGGTGACCCCTGTGAAAGGGGTCAACTCCCAAAGGCGTCATGACCCACAGGTTGAGAACTGCTGATCTAATACATCTCTAGATATATATTGGAGTCTAAAAATAGTTCCATACACTTAAGTAAAGTTCCATACTTTACAAAAATTATATTTTGTAAAGTACATGAATAATTAGTTCAGATTGGGAGTACATTGGGATGTAAATTAAATTATGCTTTCCAAAAGGGTAAAATCAGACCATGGCATTAATATTTCTGGATGTCACTTAAATCCTCTGGGGATGGTCACTGTGGTAATTACCTGTAAGACAGACATACATCGACTTGTCATGAATTATATTAAATACTGTAGAAATGATGAGTTTTAAGCATTTTTGTTTGGAAGGGACTTTGGATTTGCAAATAAAAAGTTATGCTCAAATATTGGATTATTAATTACTATGTGTATGCTCCAGATTAATTTATAACTTCCAGTGTTAGTCTGGGTAGACTAGGAGAACAAATCCAGGGAGACTCATATGTGTACAAGAAAGTTTTATATACAAAAGCAGTTGAATATTAAGAAAACATCCCAGCCCAGTCCAGATCAAGTCCATAAATCCAATAATGGCCCATATGTCTGATACCAATCTATAAAGTCCTCTTCAGACTCATGGAGCACATGCAACAATGCCAGGACAATCACAGGCCGGTGGGTGCAGAGTCTTGTGGATCCAGTGGCAGTAGAAGCATCTCAGTGCTGGCAGAGTTCTCCACGTAGATCCTCCAGTTCCCAGGGCATGGGGTCTATCAGCATGGTGCCATGTGTCTTTCTTGTCAGTAGAGAGCCTCCAAGGGAGTGAGCAGAGACAGAGAGATGTTTCCTAGCTCCAAGGAAGAAATCCCGGAGTTCCCAGAAGTCTCAGGAGAAGGCCATGGCGACACAGAGGCCTCTTTGGCTATGAGGTATTTAATAGACTAGACTCCACCCCTTCACGCATAATCCTCTCAAATTGACACCAGATTTTGCATTACCACAGACCACCCCTTGTCAATTTGACACTTTCAGATATTTCTTTAACCATATATAATTCTCAAACAAAAAATAATAAAATCATACCTGCACCTAACAGGATAAAACTAAAATACATATAATTCACAATGTGCCTTCTTCATTCAAACATAACATTCTATAAGTGAATAAGACAAAAAATATTCTATGCATAACAATTGCAGTTAACTAACACCTATATGTTAAGCCTATAATCCTATTAATATATTCCCCACCTATGAAAGTTTGTAAGCCAACCACTTCATACCTTTATTCCCCCCAAATTTGGATATCCAATTTCTATACTACCCACTTAAATCAACTAAGTGTTCTGAGGAGACAATCATATTTTAACACATGAAGAATCTTCATTCAAGTTGGAACCTTGTGAAGTAAGCATCCATAAGCAGAGTCAAATACGGACAGGCCATCCATAAAGTCAGCAACAGTATGCACCAGTTCATAGGCTCAAAAAACTCTTTATTTGGTCAAGTTCTGGTCAACTCAATGTGCGCTGCCTCCCAGCCTACCCAGGGAACCCATTGGTCACCTTGCCTTTAGAACATAGACTCTCACAAATACTCAACAAGGCTAGTCCCCTCCTGCTAGGTCATGAATTTTAGACCAGTCAACCCACTTTCTTCCTCTTTTTCCTGTAAACCAAGTCCACAGGTGGCAGTGGCCAAACTCAACCCATCTCTTCATTTCTTCATTTCTCCGACTTTCACTCAACAAGTAGATCCAGATGGTCACCTAGCAAGCATTTCAGCCTGTCCACAGGCCCCCTTTAATGTTCAGTCAGAGAGAGGCACTTTTTTCATGGTTCCAGATATTTTCCTCTTCTGACAAAGACCACTGGTTCCTGAATACTCCAAAGCACTGAGTGGGGCATATCTGAAGATCAAATTAATGGATTGAGGCAAGTGATTTTATAAGCTTTTTATTTTATACTTCCCTAAATCATTTATATAAATCATAAGCAGAAGAAATCAGTATAAACAAAGTAGAATCAGATACTAAAATCAATTTTTAAAACAGTCAAGTTCAATCCATTTTAGCTTATCTAAATCCTTATCTAAACTATTCAATTTATACAAAATTATGGGATTAGGTTTCTGAGATCATTAAGCCAGATCCAGGTTTTCTGTCAGCCTGTCCACAGCTCCCTTTAACGTTCAATCCTAGAGAAGAGTTTTCTTCAGTGTTCCAGAATTTTTCCAGTTTCTGACAAAACCCCCTAGAGTTCAAACTTCAAATATCCAAAGAGTTCCTTTATTCCCCTTCAGTCAGTCTTGCCTCAAATGTCCTGAGTACTTCAAAGCAGTGGGCAGGGCTTCTTATCTTTTCAGAGACTGCTCTGCAGGTGTGTCCTAAACCCATTTAAGGATCCAATTTTAATGGCAGAAGACAAGTTGGCTTACAAGCTCTCTATTTTCATACTTCCTGTAATCATTTCTATAAATCATTGTATCAATAATAAGTAGAAAAAAATAGTACAAAGTAGAATCAGATACTAAGCTCAATTCTCAAAACAATCAAGTTCAATTTTTAGTTTATCTAAATCCTTATCTAAACTATTCTGTTGATACAAAATATGGGATTAGGTCTCTGAGAGCTTCAGCACAGATGCATGCTTTCTGTCGGCCATTTTCACTCAGCAACTGTGAGAAATTCAAGGGGCGATTTTGCTACATGAGATTGAGATTCACATTTATCACAAATGATAATTTTCATCATTTCAGACAGGATTAACCAAAAACAATTTCTAGAAATCAAAACTTTAAGTTCCCACATTCTTTCCAGAAAATAGTCGAGTAAACAGGTGACGAGAGAAGAAAACTACCATGAGGGAGAGGTCAAACACACATCTACTCTCCATCTTTATGATTTGTTTCTCCAGTACCCCACTCCTGGTACCATAATGTGCTAGTCTGGGTAGATTAGAGAAACAAATTCATAGACACTCATATGTACATAAGAAAGAGGTGTATATATACAAGAATAATTGAATATTGAGAAAATGTCCCAACCCAGTCCAGATCAAGTCCAAAAGTCCAATATTAGCCCTTATGTCCAATATCAATCTATAAAGTCCTCTTCAGACCCACAAAGCACATGCAATGACGCCAGGACAATCAGGCCAGTGGGTGCAGAGTCTTGTGTATCCAGTGGTGGTAGAAGCATCTCAGCACTGGCAGGAGTCTCCTCGTGGCTCCTCCAGTTTCCCGGGCCCAGGGTCTATCAGCATCAGCATGATGCCATGTGTCTTATCAGTAGAGTGTCTTTCAGGGAGGGAGTCTTGTCAAAAGACAGTCTCCAAGGGAGTGAACAGAGAGTGAGAGATGCCTCCCAGCACCAAGGAGGAAATCCCAGAGTTCCCAGAATTCTCAGGAGAAGGCCAGGCCCACACAGAGAACTCATTGGCTATGACCTGATTGACAGACTAGACTCCACCCCTTCACTCATAATCCTCTCAAATTGACACCAGATTATGTAACTACCATGCTTCCTAAGTTTTATTTTCCCCATTTTAATAATATAGAGATTGTAATGCAGCTGTGAAACTCATAAGAATAAATTTTAAAGGAAGTTTGAAAAAAGTTAATTACTAAAGAAATAGTAAATATTACTTCTATAAATAACTACACCATTTTAGAATGTAGTTTGTGCCCTAGATAGAGACAGAAAAGAGAAAGTTTATCAAAGATTGGAAATAGCAACATACAATAGTTTGGGCATATAATTCAGTCTTTTTCTACCTATTTATAATCCCGCTTCTTCTATGTCATTAATTCCACTAAGGAATTATTTGGAAGCATGCTTATACTTATATGTCATATATTTATCTATCAATCCATGTAAAAATGTATCTAATTTATGAAGGAATATTAAGATTACTAACACTTCAAATATTTATACTAAACTTTATTTTTATATGACATTTGACATTTTATAGTCAATAAATATTTGTTATCATAACTTGTTTTAACCATCCCCATTTGTTAAAAAAAAATTAACCACCCCAAACAATTAGGGCCATTAATGAGGGAATTGGGACAAACCTGAGAACCTTGGAACAGGAAATACATAGGCTATCAGAAATAGGGAAGGATACAAATACAGAGGAGTCACAAATAGACAAGTGGGATATACTGAAGA
>NW_022111368.1:210611-216557 GCF_000313985.2 Echinops telfairi
GATGGAAATTGAGCTACCATATGACCCAGCAATCCCCCTACTGGGCATGTACCCAGAAGAGGCAAGAAACAAACTACGGCCAGATATCTGTGTTCCAATATTCACTGTGGCACTGTTCACAATTGCAAGGAGTTGGAAACAACCCATATTACCCTCAACAGACGAATGGATTAAAAACTATGGTATATACATACAATGGAATACTATGCATTGTTAAAAAGCAGTGATGAACGCAAGAAGCATATCTCCGCATGGGAAGAACTGGAGGAAATTATGTTAAAAGTAAGCCAAGCACAAAGGACAAGTATAACATGAATCTGCTGCGGTAAGTTTATATATATAAAAAAAGAAAGAAGCGAAAAGTAAATGCAAAAGGGGCACAGGGGAAAAGCTACTGTATACAAAAACTCCAGTGGTGAGGTCCAGGTAGTATGGCAGGGGCTAGACCAAACTCAGGGGTACATATGGTAGCCAACTAAAAAGGAGTGGGGAGGGAGGAAAGGGGGAAAAAAAGATGTGTGGCAGGGAAATAGGGCAATGACCCATCCAAGGGGAGGGTATTGTTTGTGTCTCCAAAGGAAACAAGGGACCAGGCTTAAAGCCAGTGCCAGGTGAATGCATCATGCTAGCAAGGAGTGGTGAGCCTGTAGAGGGGCCTGAGGGTTTGGCCCCCATATCAGCTATGTGGACAACTGCCCTTCCCCCAGAAGAATTCACTTTAGAGGACAGCACTGAAGCTGCAGCTAGGGGAGAGGGGCATGCCTGAGCAGAGCACAGGGGAGCAAAGGAAGGGGGAGGAAGAGAGAATGGAGCACAACCTGGCCTACCAGGCATGGAGGACGACACCCCAGCTCTGAACAGCCAATGCACAGAGTGGACCATATGGCTAATCCCACTATGAGACACGCCCTCCCTTGCTGGCCCAGGGCCCTAAGAGGAACAACACTGGAGACTCAGTGTCAGAATTGGCCCTGACTAATCCCGTGACACCAAGGCAAACCACTAAAGGCATGCGGCAGAGCAACCTTAAGAGCAGAGCAGGAAGCCCCCGAGTACAAAGGACAGACTCTGGGGCCATAGCGTGGCACCCCATCTGACAGGCCTAGAGATAAAAAATCAGACCTTGATCTATTCACAGGTTTTTCTTTCTTTTCTTAAAATTGTTTTGCCTTTTAATTAATTTATTCTTTTATGGGTCATTGGTTTTCCTTTTTGTTGTCATCGCTGTGTTCTCATTTGTCACCTATCTTGCTATGGCTTGATTTTTGGTGTATATTTTTATCTCTACAGATCTATCTAGATAAGATAAGCTGGATGAATAGTCTGGAGGAGAAAACAACGGGACCAATGGTTCTGGTGGGGGGGGGGGCACGGGAGAGGGGGAGGTGAAGGTAAGGAGCTGGTGCTGACCAATTCATGGACAGGGGAGCAACAAGTGATCCAAAAACAGTGGCAAGGAGGGTGTGAGAAGCCTGGTAGGGATTCAGCAAGGGCAATGTAACTGAGAGAAATAACTGAAACCCAAATGAAGGCTGAGCATGATAATGGGACAAGAGGAAAGTAAAAGGAAATAGAGGAAAGAACTAGATGACAAAGGGTATTTATAGAGGTCTAAACACTGGCATGTACATATGTAAATATATTTATATAGGAGGGTTGGGTAATAGATCTATGTGCATATATTTATAGGTTTAGTATTAAGGCAGCCGATGGACATTGGGCCTCCATTCAAGTACTTACTCAATGCAAAAACACGTTGTTCTATTAAAGTGGCATTCCAGGATACACACCTTCCCAACCCGATTGCTGAAGAAAAATGTGTGCATAAGCAAATGTGGTGAAGAAAGCTGATGGTGCCCAGCTATCAAAAGATTTGGCATCTGGGGTCTTAAAGGCTTGAAGATAAACAAGCAGCCATCTAGCTGAGAAGCATCAAAGCCCACATGGAAGAAGCACACCAGCCTGTCTGAGTACAAGGTGTAGAAGGGACAAGTTATCAGACATCAAAGAACAAAATATCATATCAGTGGGTGCCCACCTTCTCAATACGATCACTGAAGACAAATGTGTGCATACGCAAATGTGGTGAAGAAAGCTGATGGTGCCTGGCTATCAAAAGATACAGCATTTGGGGTCTTAAAGGCAAGCAAGCGGCCATCTAGCCTAGAAGCAACAAAGCCCACATAGAAGAAGCGCACCAGCCTGTGTGACCACGTGTTGTCAAAGGGATCAGGTATTAAGCATCAAAGAACAAAAAAACCATATCATTTTAAATGAGGATGAGTGCAGAGTGGAGACTCAAAGCCTTCGGTAGGCAACTGGACACTCCCTTACTGAAGGGTTGTGGGGAGGAGATGATCCAGTCAGGGTGCAGGGTAGCAATGATGAAACATATAACTTTCCTCTAGTTCTTAAATGCTTCCTCCCCCCCACTACCATGATCCCAATTCTACCTTACAAATCTGGTTAGACCAGAGGATGTACACTGGTACAGATAGGAACTGGAAACACAGGGAATCCAGGACAGATGACCCCTTCAGGACCAGTGGTGAGAGTGGCGATGCCTGGAGGGTGGGGGGAATGTGGGCTGGAAAGGGGGAACTGATTACAAGAATCTACGTGTAGCCTCCTCCCTGGGGGATGGACAGCGCAGGGAAGAGGATGGGGGCAGACGTCAGACAGTGTAACATATGACAAAAATAATAATGATTTATGAATTATGAATGACAAAATAATAATAATTTATGACTTATGAAGGGTTCATGAGGGAGTGGGGAATGGGGAGGGAGGGAGGAATTGAGGAGCCGATATTAAGGGCTCAAGTAGAAGGCAAATGTTTTGAGAATGATGATGGCAACAAATGTACATATGTGCTTGACACAATGGGTGGATGTATGGATTGTGATAAGAATTGTACGAGCCCCCAATAAAATGATTTTTAAAAAGTTAACCAAAATTTTAAAAAGAACTATAACAAAAACTATGAATATATTCTAATATACAACCTGCCTGAGCACTACATAATATCATTGTATGGTATATTCTGTATTCTCAATGTCTAAGGTATTATTTTGCTATAATTCTTGTGAGTATATTTTTTCAACTAAAATTTGTTCATTATATGAAGTGATTATTTATTATTATTGAGCATTCAAACCAAATAGCTCCTATGCTATTCGCTCAATTATAGATATAGAAAGATATTCATCATTCTGAATGAATTAATATTTAATTAACCTTACATGCTCTGAAGATAATCAATTTGGAAATTCCATATAATTGGAATTGGTGGATACTAATAAGCTCAGTTTGCTGCAGCATGAAATCATATTCATGGATGCTAAGAAATTATGGTATACATCTAGTCAACTGGTGCTTTGTTTATGTATATTTTTAAAGTTTATTTTTAATTTTATTTTTGTAAGGTTGAATGTAATCATGAAGAATGGCATTGATAAATATCTGAGAGACAATATTATTTGAATATAATGGAAATTTTTATCTCAAAATCTGGATTTGGCTTAGTTTTAAATTCACTTATTTACCCCTGACTGAATTACCTTTAACCTTACAATGTCTTTTCCTTCATTAGTAAAACAGAATTCAAAGGCATACTGCTTACCAGGCAATCATCAGAATGCATTAACATTTAGAATGTACTTTTAGATGTCTGATTTAAAACATTTCTTTTGTGCAGGAATGTCATTATGATTACTAAAATATTATATTTGTTCCTTTAAGCACTGCATCTTAATTTTGTGTTATTCTTTTACCCCATGTGTTATGCTTCAAAAAAAAAGTTGCATTTGTTGATTATCAAGTTCACTATAAGTGCAAACTTATTTATCTGATAATGCCCAAGAATCCATTTAAAAATTGATATGTAGATTTTCTAAGATAGAAAATTAGAGAAAAGAGAAAAATTACTTATTGCAACTGTTTTTTTATTTTACATTTTTAATTGGACAATTTTATTCATATGCAAGCTTATTTAAAATAAATTAAGATATCAAAACCAGACATTATTGACAGACAGACCTTGTTAAAAAGCTTTTTAAATGGTAGGTATGATAGTTAAGATTTTGTGTCAAGTTGTCTGAGCCAGAATACTTAAGGTTTATTCATTTAAAAACAAAAGCATAACTCACTACCATCAAGATTATTCTAACTCATTGTTAAAACCTAGTAATTCCCCAAGTTGAGATCTAACATAACTTGATCACCTCCATAATGAGATTGCTGTGAGCAGAAAACCATTTGAAAGGAATTTTCCTCATAGTGTGGCCTATTCTCCTTACAAATAGATATTCTGGAAAAGAGCGCTTGCCTTTTTACTGAGTCTAATCTTGGATCTGCATCTGCTATTGATTTGTTTGGAATTGAGCCAATGGCCTGCCATATTGCCTGCTGATCAGGGAGTAATCAGTAGCCTGCTATCTTATAATCCTGAATATAGATTTACTCACCTCTTCAGCAAAAAACAACAACAACAAAAAAACACCTCTGTCATCTTCCTACCAGTCTTGAGTTCATCAATCCTTGTAACTACATGAGCAAGGAGAAATCTATAGTATGACATTTGTCTATGGACTTGGAACTTGCCCACTTCTACACCTTTGTGAGCCATGTTGTTGATATAAAACTTACTCTTTTGTTTCTATAGAGAACCAAGTGTAAGATAATAGGTCAATGAGCACGGGTAAAATAATTTTAGAATTAATTTTGAGTTTCACTTTTAAAAAGATCTTCAGAACCATATTATATTCACAGGTTTCTTAATGGTAATGCATTCAGAATTTTAAAATAAAATAATTGAAAGCCTTACTCATCCAAATTGTCACAAAATAGAGTTCAAATGTTAATAGAATCACACCTAAACTCCAGGAAATTCATTATATTATTCAAAAAGAATTATAGTTTTTGCATAGAATAAACTGTAATTGGGACAAAAAAATCAAGCAGAATTTCACCGTATCTTTTAACTTGCTATTAAATATATTCTCATTAACTTATATTTTCCTATACCGATAGTCATAAATTTGTATATTCAGATCATTCACCAGTCTTGGTGAAATTACATTGTCAAAAATATCATCTGATCACGAAATTCTCAGGCTTCTTATTATTGTTTTGAACTTGCTTCCTCTAATCTTGCAACTACACTTTTATTCCTACTGATATTCTCCCTTTATATTCTTCTTCCCACCAATGCAAACTGCAAATTCAATGGAACAGAGATAAAATCTCAATTCAGTCTTAAGACTACTTAAGCTACTCATCTGTCTATTCCATTCCTCATTTACCTTCTCTCACAGCCAAGGAAATTATATACAGTTATACTAAGTTATATTGTATTTTTATGTTGTTGTCACAATATCTACTTATCTGGATTTTAAGCAATGTGATGCTAGAAAACTGTTCCCAAATTCTGTAATCCAAGCATTAATCACACAATTTCTTCAAGATATATAGAATTTAATAGTCCTGTGTTAGGTGGCTTTGTTTCTTCATCCATTACAATTTATAAGAGTAAGAGTTCATTTCAGATTGAAGTAATAAATAATATATTTTTAAAGAATGTTTAGTATTTAGAAAATTGGACACAAGAACACATTTTTAAAAATCATTTTATTAGGGGCTCATACAACTCTTATCACAATCCATACATACAACAATTGTGTAAAACGCATTTGTACATTCATTGCCCTCATCATTCTCAAAACATTTCCTCTCCACTTAAGCCCCTGGCATTAGGCCCTCATTTTTTCCCCTCCCTCCCCGCTTCCCCCTCCCTCATGAACACTTGATAATTTATAAATTATTATTTTGACATATCTTGCCCTGTCTGACGTCAATTGTATAAAGCGCATTTGTATATTCTTGTATATTGTAAATGCTTTACATTCTCAAAGCATTTGCTCTCCACATAAGCCCCTGGCGTCAGCT
>NW_022111368.1:216939-231347 GCF_000313985.2 Echinops telfairi
GCATAGGCTGGTGTGCTTCTTCCATGTGGGCTTTGTTGCTTCTGAGCTTGATGGCCTCCTCCTTCAAAGCAATGAGGTGGGTTAAAACAAGTCTTTCATTTAGTAATCAAGCAAGTAATTGTTTTGCACCAATAGGTTACCTTGGCAGCATAGTACACCCGCAAGCCCAATCAAAACCTGCCAACTAATTGGTTCTGGCTCAAAGTGGTGCTCTCAAGATAGGATATTTGAGATTGTGACTGTTTGATGCAGCAGACAGCCTCCTCTTTCTTCCATGGAACAGCTGGTGGGTTCTGCTAACCTTTGGTTAGCAGCCCAATGCTTATCCCACAAGCCAGCAAAATTCCTTTGACATCATGATGGTGACCCTTTCATTCTTGAAGTTTAGACATTTTCCTTCATCATTCCTCCTTCCTAGCAGAAATGTTCACATATATTTGGAGCCCCAAATATTCAGTATTCTGAAACAAAATCAATAGAAAATACATATCTGCTAGATGCAATCCATATATAAAAATATAAAATAAGTAATGTAAATAAAAACACCAGACTAACCATTATGAAAAAAACAAATTTAATAAAACATTGTTACAAAAATTCTAATTATTTAAAATTAAATATTTAAGTGGAGTTTTTATTATAATGGATGAAGATTATAAAATAATTTTACAGAATTAAGGGGATATTAATATGAAAAATATAAAAGGAGGCAACCCATTAGCTTTCAGAAACCAGCAATAAACACTGAAGGAGAAAAATATTCAATAAATGTAAGATCAATTTGAAATGAGCCTAATAATATGAATACAGTGGTAAAAATAAGAGTACATACATAGGATACAAATAAGAAACATGAACAAGTAAAATGGACATTAAAAAGAATAAAAATGGAAAATAAAAAATAGATAACAGAGAACAGGAAAAAGATGGATTAAAAAACAATGCAGATTGGTGTTACACGATTACCAACAAAAAAAGAAAAATAAATTGGATTAGTATATATATATATATATATATATATATATATATATATATATGTATATGTATTTCAAGAAAACTTTCACACACAGGAAAATTGATCAAGTTGCAGAAATTAATTAAAATCACATTGCCATCAAACTGAAAAAATGAAGCAATATTCAAGAAAACAGAGTAAGCTGAGAATGCTCTGATGGCATGGCATGATCTTTGACAAACTAAGCATTTTCTATTCGATCATCTGGTTCTAAATGTAGGACAGTAAGAAATGATCATTTAATTAATTTATTTTTTCATTAGTTTTTTGGGGGGACATTTTTAAATTTGGCAATAGACAATCAAGGGATTTTGAAGAAAATTTGTTCGTGGACAACTCAAGAGGATTGACTGCATTCATCAACAGAACAAAGACTAAAGAAAATGCAGACCCAAGAACCAATGGATAGTTTCATTATGAAAGGTGAATTTTAAAAATAAAATTTATTCTTATTTCAGTCACAAAATAACTGGAAAATATGTTCACAAATTAAAGATTAATGGAACAGAGCACTGAGAAAAAAGAAAGAAAAGGATAGAAGTTAAATTTATTGTAATTCACTCTAGGAAATTTTTTTTCAGTTTGTGATATTTTACAGACGAATATTGCTGTGATACAAGAAATGATTCTACTCATATTTCAAATACTAACAGGCTTCCCCTGTTGAAAGGTTTAATAGAGTTTCCATACTGTGCATAGAGTTGGAAGAAGGAAGAGGTGGTCCACTTCTGAAATACTAGCTATTCAAAACCTAATGAATATCACTAGACATTACCTGATCGAATGCTGGAAGATGAGTTCCTCAGTTTGGAAGGCATTCCAAATGTGACGCGAAAAGAGCAAGCTCCTCAAAGTAAGAGTCAACCTCAATGTCAACGATAGTACAAAGCTTTCAGGAGTTTCATTTGTTGAGTAGACAATATGGAAGATAAAAAGAAAGAACTACAAATATCTGTTAATCACCAGAATGTAGAAAGTACAAAGTATGAATCTAGGAAATCTGAAAGTCAACAAAAGTGAAATGGAATGTATAACAATTGATATGGCATTAGTGAGTGGAAATGGACTGGCTTAAATAATTTTGAATAAGATAAATATGTAGTTTACTATGCCAGCAATGAAAAAATTGATTAGAATGACTTGCCATTTATCATCTCACCTACAAGAGAGATCAATAAATAAGGATACTATTCAAATATACTAACCAAACACTAATGCCAAACTTGGAAAAATTAAAGAATTCTCCCAGCTTCTTCTGTCTTAAATTGATCAAACACAGGATGAAAACACATTGATAATTACTGGTGATTGGAACGTGAAAGCTGGAATTAAAGATGAAGGATAAATAGGTGGAAAGTAGGTGACAAAGACCCAGTTGGAGATCACATGACAGAATTTTGCAATACCAATTGCAAACAGATCGTTGTAAACATTTTTTTTAGTAACATAAACAATGACAATACAAATGGGCCCCATTGGATGCAATAAAAATGAATCAAATTGATTATTTCTGTGGGAAAAGATTATGGGAAAACAAATATAATCAACTAAAGGCTTGCATGGACTATAGAGCAGGTCAAATGTATATGCTGAAACTAAAAATAATTAAAACAAGTCCACCAGAGCCAAAATACAAACTTCCATATATCTCAGCTGAAAGAAGATACTTTCTGAAGGACACACTGCACACTAATAACCAACGACCAGCTGAGTTCTGTGAATCACATTAAGAACACCATCCATGAAGAAAGAAAGAAGTCATTAAAAAGATAGACAAGAAAACAAGACCAAAGTGGTTGTCAGAAGAGATTCTGAAATTTGTTTTTGACAGAAAAGAGAAAGCAAATTGGTGGAGTGAAAATTGTAAGTATTGATGAAGTAAAAGCACTGATGAGATTATTTCAAATGGCCACTGGCCATCATGAAATATGCGAAGGCCTAGAGGTACAAAACCAAAACGAAAGAACACACCCCAAACTGAAAACCGATGAAGCTTCCAGTTGCAATACTGAAGGATTCTATCGACACACTATTGGACAATAATACTAATGTCACACGCAAGTAAAATACTGCGGAAGACATTTACCAACGGTCGCAAGACTGCCAGAAATTAAAGCCAGATTTAGAAAACAACATAGAAAAAGGGATAACATTGTTGATGTTAGAAGGATATTGGGTGTAAGCAGAGCTTACCAAAAAAGGTTTCAAAACAAACTCACTGCTGTCGAGTGATAATGACCATATCGGACAGGGTGCAGCTATGCCTGTGGGGCGCTTAGACTATAACTTTATGGGAACAGACAGCCTCGTCTTTCTCCTGAGGTGAGCAACCCAACTTGTAGCCCATTCTGCCACCAGCCCTCCAGGATGAATGATTCATAACATCTGTGTCAATAGTTCTAAATCACAGTCAAACTAATACAAGAAAAACGAATCGCTCTGACTTAAAAGAATCTTTAAGTTTGGGATATTGGTGAAGAGTAATTAAAATGGTTGATAATAAAATGACTGACAAAAGTCAACCCTTCACAAACAATTAGGAAGTACAGAAGTCATGCATTTTTAGACCACAAAAGATTTAAAAGGACAAAAAGTCCTTTGAAATTCAAAATTTCATTGTGCCAAGTTACTTCATAGTAATAGAAGATACATAGAAGTAGGAGCATTTACCTATGGAAGATATGTTTATTATATTTACCATATTTGAAATTTCTTTCTTTCTTTTTTTCCCTCAAATAATAAAAAACAAATTAGGAAAGAATATTTTTTTAACAACAAAATAATTTCCTGTACAGTTCGATCTTTTGAGAAATCCCAGTACTTTATCAATGATTGAAAAGTATCTTGGGATCACCGTCTCTTTCATTAAACCCAAGATATGCATCAAGAGAATAAACCACTAAAATTCATTCGAATACTCTCTATTGAAGAGCATTATCAATATAATTTATTGAATTTTTATTTTATCCTCATATTAAACACTGAAACAGTCCCATATTTCAAAGGACAGCCAATTCATTCATTCATTCCCTACCAGTAAAAACAGAAGAAAGTGAGATACATTATCTGCACTTCAGTTTTGTTCCTGTTGTTAGGTGCCATTAACTCCACTCCAACTATATACGCAACAGAACAAAACACTGTCCTGCCCTGCACAATCCTTACAAACATTGTTATGTTTGAGACCATTGTTGCAACTACTGTCTCCATCCATATCCCTGGCAATTTACAGTCACAATGCTAGTTAGCTTTTAAAACAGTCCATTATAATCAGGAGATAGAGTGTTGACCATGGGGGTGGGGAGCTGATTTTCTTTATTATACAGTAATAGCCTTCTTAATTGGTTATATTTCCATCACTGAAATTTAGTTAATGTGGACTGGTACAGTCATGTAGTTGACTGATGCTAACTTTTGATCTGATAGGTTGCAGCTGATTCGTGTTGTTGTTGTTAGTGTGTTACGCTAGGTTGACTAGAGAAACAAATGTAGTGAAACTCACATATGTGTAGGAAAACACTTTTTATAATTATATATCAAGAAAATATTCCACCAGTCCAACTCAAGTCCACGAGTCTGATACTGGTCCGTAAGTCCCTCTCCAGACTTACGTAGTCACGTGCAATGATGCAGATTGCAGGAAGCTCACAGGCCAGTGGGCGGAGAGTCTGTGGATCCAATTTCTGTGAAAGCATGTCAGGACTCCAGCAGCTCTCAGGGTGGCCAGCAAGCAGGATGGTCAGAGCAGAGAGAGAAAGGGAGGTTTCCTGGGCCCTCCTTATGAGAAAGCCATGTCCACAATGAGGCGTGACAGGTTGAATATCACCACTAGACTTTTCTATATCTTCAAGTTGACATAAAAGGGTGTAACTACTACAGTTAGGTCCTGTTGAATGAGCCCCACTTCAGAGTGACCCCATGCCCAAAAGAACACATTGACCAACCTTGTGCCAATCTCACAATGGTGGCTGTCTCAACCCAGTGTTAAAGACACTGTGTCAATCTGTCTTATGGTGTCTCTTCTTTATCTCTGGAACTCAATGGAGATGATGTCTCTTTCTAGAAACAGATATTTCCTAATCACATGCCAAAGGATGTGAGATAAAATCCCTCTTTCCTAATTTCTAAGGTGCATTCTATCTATAATTCTTCCAAGACAACATTGTTCTTCTGGCAATCTCAAATGTATTTAATATCCTTCACAAAAATTATAATTTAAAGGCATAAATTCTTCAGTCTTCTTTATGCATTGTCCAGTTTTAATTTGCATATGAGACCATTGAAAGTGCCATGAAATGTGTTAAATATTTTAAGTATTGTTTTTGCAAGTAATTGGTGTCCTATCGGCAAATAATTTATACTATTTTCCAGTATACACCACAACTCATAAATAAGGATTACAAAATAAAATATGCTTTCCCACCCCACCTATTATATAGCTCTATGTAGAAACTATTGTCAAAACATGCTCTCCAGATACATCACTCGCATTTAGTAGGTGTTGATTCACAATCGCACATTACGGAGCAAATTGGTTTTGTTCAACTGTAGACTACAATACTTGTTTCTACCCATGTGGATAGTAATTGTTGTTCAGTGTTGTATGGCACTGATATTATGCCACTTCTAACAGTGTTATTTAATAGAGCCATTTTTGTCAATTGCTCATTCTCATTTTTCCCTGAGCATAATATTTGTGTTAATTTAGTGGCTGGCTTTGCAAGCATCTATATAATGCACTAGCTTGTACCTGTTACTGTTAAGAGATGTATACATTTGAATGATGTTTGAATGTTTCTGTTTTCTCTTCTCTATATTTAGTGAAGAGAAAAAAAATCAACCAGCTTTGTTCTGTAGATTATAGTTTCAACTTTTTATGAAAAAATTGCTTCACCACAAAGGACAGTGCATTCCAACAATGAGGTCAATATATCAATGACATCAACATGGCATTTGACAAGGTTTAATAGCAGAGCACATATTGGGAACTAAGTGAAAATGGATCATGAATTCAATAAAATCCAATTTTCTCTTGTGCCTGGTACTTATGTACATGCTTTTCTTGTTCTGCTATTTATGAGAAAACATTATATTTATATGTCACTTGTCAACATGCATACAGATTCATATTTCATTTTTGCCCTGAGATTTATCCTGTTTATGTTTATGAAGTTTACAGAGTTGTGGTACTTATGCTACTATTTTCATCATTACTTTATGATTCACTGATGCCTTTTTGAACCACTCGTCTAATTCTTATGAGTCTAAAATTTAATGAAATAGTATAATAAAAAAAAAAGAAAGAAAGAAACCTTTCACTGTTGCAATCAGTATCACACAAATCACCTGAAAATGTGCTGCTAAAAAGGAAGGACATTTTTCAAACAGAATATGACACAAAACAAAGTAAATGCTGCAGTTCCTGTATAGTACATATTCTATATTAGGGCAAAAATATTAACAATATAATCAGAAGAACACCTAGACAGCCTTGTTGTACATCTTTTTCACCAGAACTAGTATGTTGTCTGTATTTAATGGAACACTGCCAGAGAAGAAATGACAATAGAGCAATAGAGATTAAGCAGCATTGCATCCCTTACAAATAAAGCAATTGAACAAAAAAGAGAAAAGAGTTGTTCATTTCATAGAGATAATTAAGACAGAGTTAAGATACAGTAGCAGATTGTTTGACAGATGATCTTAAAGATTCTTCTCGTCTATGAGTCAGTATTTCTTGACTATGTCGTGGCTTTATTGCTCCTCCCTATCAAAAGATGAAGTTACCTTACCCAACTTTTAATTTCTGATCTCTTTGCTTCCTTTAGCCAATAAAATGTGGTGGAGTGATTCAATGCGATCCATGAGTTCAGTCTTCAAAATACTCCCTATCTTCGCCTGTCTACTTTTTCAACAAAGTGTTTTCAGTTGAAGAAGAAAAGTCAGGCCTATGATAGAAGAAAGCTTGTAAGAGGGAGACAACCCTTACTCACTACCTGAGGCTCCCAGGAGAGCTGGCCATGGAGTGATCCACAAGATGATGTCAGCCACATCCGTGATCTCAGGGAAGAGCAGCAGAACTATCCATCTGTGCTCACGCTCAATTGCAAATTCACAGAAAGATAAACAAACAAAATGCTTTTGCTTTGTAACTGTATTGAGGCTGGTGTTTGCACAGCAGTAGATAAGAAATATCTTGGCCGTAAGAAGTGGACAGCTGTATAACTAAAATTTAAATCATTTACTTAGATTTAGATGAGTTAGTAAACACCAATGAGAAAGAAGCAAAGGAGATATTCTTGAGGGTTGGAAGGGACATGAAAAAAACTGATAGGGGAAGCTAGAGAGATATCAAAGAAACTGGAGAGTGCTAATCCTTGCTAATATGAAACTATTTGAAAAATGTCACTTGAAATATTGAAAATGTACCCCATCTTATCTTTAGCTAGTTCAACTGCTAGCTGAATAGTGGTGGTTTGAACCCACCAGCTGCTGTGCAGGATAAATGACCTAGCAATCTCCTCCTGCAAAGATAACAAAGAGACTCTATGTGACACTTCCATTCTGTCCTATAGGTTGATGGTGAGTGAAAATGAACTCCAGGGCACACAAAAACAACAAAGTGGAAAGTTGCCCATGCCAAATAATTTGTACTTCTAGTTTGTGATAAGATAAAAGCAAAGGGAAATATTTTCAAGAATAACTGTTACCTTCTTAAGTCCAATTAAATAAAAACAAAGTGTGGAGACTAAATCCTAGCTGTAATATAAGCAAAATCAGTTCTTATATCATGGGTCTGCTCCTCGATACTCACACCCAGGAAGGAGACATAGAAGATATGAGTGCTATAGCAAAGTGATGAAGATAGTAGATGGTGCCTGGCTATCAGGTAAAATAGTGTCTGGGGTCTTAAAGGCTTGTTTCCAAACAAGCAGCCATCTAAGTGAAATGCCAGCTAAATCCACATGGAAGAAGCACACTATGAGAGTTACATAATCTGGTGTCAATGTGGGACTTGAGAGGATTAAGAGTGATGGGGTGAAGTCTAGTCTATCAGATGGGTCATAGCCACTGAGGTCTCTGTGTGGACATGGCCTTCCTCTGAGGGATTCTGGGAATTCCTGGATTTCCTCCTTGAGGTGAAAGACACTTCTCTCTCTGCTCACTCCCTGAGAGACACTCTATTTACAAGACACATGGCACTATGCCCCGGGAGCTGGACAGCCACATGGACCTGCCCTGATGCAACCACACATTTAATCCTAAACTGAAAGAGGGAATGGTATCAGAGTCTAAATTATGGGAATATCATTGTCAGAAGGCTATGGATGACAGTGGGAGTCAAAGATACATTTCTGGGATCTACATATGAAATAAATCTCTGGTGATTTCCCTATACCCATAATAGAGGAAAAGGAAGAAAATGATTACCAAACAGAACACATCTGTTTGGAGAGATAATTATAGAAGATCTGATGCACCATAGGCACTATCTGGTTTTCAACGTTTTCTGTATTTCTTGTTTGTTGTTTGTTCAATTTGGGGTTCATTTCAGATGTGTTTTGTCATTAGGGTGACTCTTGAAATTCTGTTATGTTTTCTGTTTTTCAGTGTATGTAACCTAAGATTGATGAACCTATAGGGACAGCAAGTAGAACAAAGGGTTTGAGGGTGGGGAAACGGGGAGGCAGGAGAGGGAGCTGATGTCAAGGAGTTCAAGAAGGAAAATAATGCTTTGAAATGATTGTGGTAGCAATTGTACAATACTGCTTGATGTGATTGAACTATGGAATGATAAGATAGCTATATTAACTCCCAATAAAATCGTTCTGGAAAAAAATATTTGGAGAGCCTGAGACTTAATGGGCTAGAAAAAAAAAACTATGTCTTACCTATAATTTCTCCAGCCAATAGTAGATTTCTTAATGGCTTAATTTAACAATAAAATTGATGATATGGTCTACATTGTGAAGACATCAAAAATAATTAAAGCAGTTTTTAGTAGATCATCTCAGCTAATTAGACTTCCTGGACTCTGAACAGTGTGATGTCAAGGAAGACTACATGTACACTACATCTGAGAAAGAATGGGTAGAAGGGCTTGTATGAAAAGCAATTGTAGGTAGAGTTTTACTAAGAGAAGAAACACATTTTTTTGAAGATTGTAATAGGTTATATGATATTCAGATGATATAACATTACTGGCTGAAGTAAAAAGAATTTTGAAGCATTGACTGATAAAGATTAAAAAAAACTACAGCATTCAGTATGGATTACAATTCGAAGTACAGTAAATTAAAATTTTCACAAGTGAACCAATATATAACATCATAAGAAATGGAGGAAAGATTGGAGCTGTCCAAGGTTTCATTTTACTCCAATTCACAGTCTATGCTCACAGAAGCAGCCAGAAAGAGATCAAATGACATTGAATTTGGCAAGTCTGCTGCATAAGACCTTTTTAGAGTGTGAAAGATCAAATATGTCACTTTGAGGTTCACAGTGTACTTGGCCCATGCCATGGTATGTTCACTCATCACGTATGCACGTGAAGGCTGGGCGATGATTCAGGAAGACCAGAGCAGAATTGATGCATTTGAAGCTTGGTGTTGGCAAACAATACTGAAAGTGCATGGCCTGCCAGAAGAAGAAACAAATGTCTAATACAGAAGGAGTACAGATACAAATCCTCCTAAGAAGTGTGTGGGATCCAGCCTCACATCCAGATGGGTCCTAAGAAATGGTCGTGTAATCAAAGGGAAGAAATTAAGAGCCACACCAAAGTTTTGGGGTACTCACTTCCATGGTGTCAGGAAACAGGTCCAGACTGGAGAGAAAGAATATATTCTTAACATCAACATATATAGTCTCAGGGCATGCAAGCCCCCTCACCACACCCCTAATTACAGGTAACCACATATGTAGCAAAGTGGGCTGTACCCTAACCCTAGAGGTCCCTGAGTTCTTTGGAGGAGTAACCTAACACCAGTTCTGGGGGCAGTTAAAAAGCGTGACTGTCCCCTGAGCAGGAAGAGCAATAGCAATATATCCGCTCCTATAGATAAAGCTGCCAACCAGATAGCAATCAGTCATGTACTTATAAGAGGTGACTTTCAGGTAGCACTTTGATGGGAGGATATTGTGGGGATTAATCTTAGTTATGAGAATGTGATTGCTATTCATCTCTAACTCACAAGTATAAAGGCCTCTCTTCACCCAGAACCCTGCCCTCCACACCTCCAGGTTTCTTAATATGAGAATAAAGAACTTGTCCACATACACTCACTTCCCGTCCATTTGTTTCCCACAGATGAGAATGCCCAGACTTCTTCTCACATATTTTGGACATGTTATCAAGAGAGCCAAGTCCCTGGAGAAGAACATCATGCTTGAAAAAGTGGAGGGTCACAAAAAGGCGGAAGACTCTCATGGAGTTGGCTTGACAGTGGCTGTAGCAATGAGTTCAAATATAACAAGTGTAAGGATGGCACAGGGCAGGGAAATGTTTCTTTGTGTATATAAGGTGGTTATGAGTCAGAGTCAACTAGATGACACCTAAAACAAACAAGCAAACGAAAACAACAACAAAAACAATAGATGGTATGGTTGTTGTGAGGTACAGTGAAGTCAGCTCTGATTCATAGTTGCCATGGATACAAAAGGAAATGTTGCCTGGCTCTGTTCTCACCATTGTTGTTGTGTTCTAGCTCATTTTTACAGCTACTATGTCAATCGATTATTTCTCAAAGTGGCCCCCTTGCTCTTCAGTATTTGAAAGAGGTCTGTGTGTAGAGTTGTCCAAAGCAATAAGTCATCTGATTTCTTAACTGCTGCTTTCATGAGCATTGATGGTGGATCCAAGCAAAACCAAATCCAAAACAAATTCAACCTATTCTCTTTACCATGATGTTGTCTATTTGTTCCGTTGTTATGATTTATGTAATCTTTACTATGAGTTGTGATCCATTTTTAAGCCTGTAGTTTTTCTATCATTTTTAGCAAGTGCTTCATGTTCCCTTCAGTTTTAATAAGCAAGTCTATATCATCTGCATATTGTAAGTTACTAATAAACTTACAAACTCCTTCATTCGGGGTGTCCCGTTCTCCTTCATAAAATCAAAGTTCATGGGGAGGAGACAAGCCAGTCAGGGTGCAGGGTAGCAATGATGAAACATACAACTTTCCTCTAGTTCTTAAATGCTTCCACCCACTATCATGATCCCAATTCTACCTTACAAATCCAGCTAGACCAGAGGATGTACACTGGTACAGATAGCAACTGGAAACACAGGGAATCCAGGACAGATGATCCCTTCAGGACCAGTGGTGAGAGTGGCAATACCAGGAGGTTGGAGGGAAGGTGGGGTAGATAGGGGGAACCAATACAAGGATCTACATATAACCTCCTCCCTGGGGGATGGACAACAGAAAAGTGGGTGAAAGGAGACGTTGGACAGTGTATGATTTGACAAAATAATAATAATTTATAAAGTATCAAGGTTTCATGAGGGATGAAGTAGCAGGGAGGGAGGGCGAAAAATGAGGAGCTGACACCAAGGACTCAAGTAGAAAGCAAATGTTTTGAGAATGATGATGGCAACAAATGTACAAATGTGCTTGACACGATGGATATATATATGGATTGTGGTAAGAGTTGTATGAGCTCCCAATAAAAATCCAGGTTCTTGGATTATTTATTAAGTATAAGAATGATGCACACCTTTCCTAATTTAAAACTATTACAGTATTTCATTATTCTGTTTGAAATTCTTCTTGGTTCATGTGCATTGTGTTAGGCCAGGTTGACTAGAGAAACAAATACAGAGATACTCAAATATGTTTAAGAGAGAGCTTTATATCCAGAAGTAGTTGTATATCAGGAAAACATCACAACCCAGTCCAACTCAAATCCATAAATCTGAAACTAGTCCATAAGACCCTCTTCCGACTCACACAGCCATATGCAATGAGGCAGAATGCAGGAAGACCACGGGTCGGTGGGTGAAAACTCTTGTGGATCCAATGGCAGGGGAAGCAACGCAGGGCTCTGGCAGGTTATCAGCATGGCTTATCAACAGGAAGGAGAAGGCAGAGAGAGAGAGAGTGAGGCCCACCTCCCGAGAGCCATTTATCTCAGAGGCACTTCCAAATGAGGCCATCAAGCTGTGACCTACTTGGTAGGCTAACCTACACCCATATCTTCTTACAGGTGCCATGTTGGCACAAAAAAACCTTAACTATAGGTTAGTTTCAAACACATACATGCTCTGAATGAGCACAATGGAAAGTTCTGGAATTCCCATCCTTCCTAATAAATAGACTGAATAAAAATAATTGAAATACCGTAGGTAAAATTTAAAAGAGATTTCCATTTAAAATAATGACGTAAAATACATGTAAGTTGAGCCTCTGGTGAATATCCTCTAACCATAGACCAGAGATTTGAAGATCCTTGCTTTCATGAAAAGTGCATTGGAAAGTGAATTATAGCAAATGCAGTAAACATTTTCTAATTTCATTTCCCTTTTGACCCAGTTTAAATTTGTTCTAGTTTGTAATATTTTCTACTTTCTTTTCAATTGATCTTTTCCCTCCATTTTACATTGTTTTTGTTGTTAGTTAGTTCATTTGTTTTTTGGTGGGTTTTTCTCTTTATAGAAATCCAGGATAGGTAAATCTATAGAGACAGTAACTGGATTAGTCTTGTCTTGGCGGTGTGGCAGAAGAGGTTGGGAGAACTGGTGAGCTCATAATGATGGGTAAAAGAACATAGAAAAATGTTCTAAAATTGATTTTAGTAATGATTGCACAAATCTTCCTGAAAGATTGAACTATTGAATTGTATGATCGTGGATTGTGTACCAGCAAAACTGTTTACTTTTTTTTAATCAGAGTGACTCCATGACCCTGTATCGCTGCATGTCAAAAGTCAGTGGAAGAAACTACTTACATGCAAAAGAAAACTATTACTTATTAAATAATTAAAACCATCTTGGAAAATAAATGCAAGAGTCTAAAGATCAGAGTCAACAATTGAAGAAAAAGAGAAACTACGTTAATACTAAAAGAGTTCCAAATTTAAGCTGAATCAAACTCTCTTGTCCTGTAGTAGGGAACCCAGCAACATATCTCTCTTGGGTTTTAAAACTGCCCTGATTGTTAGGCATCTCCCATATTTCTTCTTTTTTTCTGATATAAATGCTTATTTCAAGTGTCCTTTTTCTGTTTGGTCTTCTGTGTTAAATGTGTGTCCAGGACATAAATAGCTTGCAGAGTTTAGCTCATGGGTATTGTTTCCAGAGGCATCACACTCACAATCTACACTTGAAAAGTAGCAGTGCCCTTCACCTACTACCCACCCCACCCCCCACCCCCATGTCGCACACATCCGGATCTGACTTCTTGGATTGTGAAACTGCACCTAATGTAATAACGAGATGATATGCTGCAAAGTTATGTTAGTGCAATTCATATGTAGGAAGGCTGAATGAAGGTGGTAAGAAGGTCGACCTTGGTCGATTTTTTGCATAAATTCTCAGAAACAAATCCTGCTGCCATGCCCCTTTTCCATGAGACTTTGCTGCTTCTGAAATGACAGCACGCTCATCATAGTTCTCTTCCAGATTTGTGATGTGTTTTATTCAATACAGTACAGAGCAACTGGAATCCTAAGCTTAAGCCTCAAAAGGCCTTGCAGGCTCTATTCAACACTCTCTGAACACCATGCTGTCATGTGAAGAAATGAAGGAGGAGACCCTTTGAAAGATTGATCAACCTTCCCAGCAGAAGCTCCTAAAAACAATCTGTCTTAACTAAAGCTGTGGATGGCTATAGGTACATGACTTAATAGAAGCAAGACCAGGATAACTATATAGAAATCAAGCCTGACCATAAACTACTGATCCACAAATCCTTGTAGTTGTAGTGAATACAACAGATCATTGTTTTTCCTTAAAACTTTATTAAAACACAATGAGAATTATTCAGAAAAATGGTCTTACTCTTGGTGCCCTGTGGTTGACCAAGAGTAGACTGAGACTTTGCAACATCTGTCTGCTCCTCTTCTTAATTACTTAAACCTACTTTCTTCAGTCAGTTGTCTCATTTTTTCTTCCTTATTTCTTCTTCATTCCATAGGTCCCAAGGCATACGAACATTATCCAGTGTGTCAACCTGTGTCAACCTGCTCCTGACTCTCAGGAGCAAAGAGGTATAGTTTTCATCTTATAAAAAAACTAGGGAGCTGGACAACTGGACATACCTTGCAGAGGGGGAGTGGGGAGATGAGTTACTTAGGGTACAGTATAACAATAATGAAACTCACAACCTTCCTCTAGTTCTTGAACGCTTCCTCCCCCCAACTACCAGGACCCCAGTTTCGCCTTGCAGACCT
>NW_022111368.1:231807-251672 GCF_000313985.2 Echinops telfairi
GATAATGGAAAGAATATATAAGAAATTGATCTTCATTATATAAAATGTAATATTAGAGTATAAATCACTAAGATAAGTGTGTTTGTGTGATATTTAACCCTACTTTATCCATCAATGCATAAAGGAATCATGTTTATCAAAGTAATTATTTTTATTAATTAAATTTGAATATAGCTTTATAAAAAAAAAAAAAAACTAGGGAGAAGGCAGAACTAGGGTGAATCTTGTGGTTTCTTAATCATATTCTGATGCATAGCAAATAAAAATGGTCCCCGACTATTTGAGTAGGAGTCAACAGGTGAGTGGAGCATGAATGTGCAATGATGAGAATTCGGGAAATGCTAAATCTGTCTATTGAACAAATACACTAGGAATTCCTCTGGATCCCAAATAATTTTATGTAGATGATGCTCTTTCTGTAATTTCAGAAAATGTACTCAACTGTATGTTGTAGTTTAGTTTTTACTTTATAAACCTTTTCCAAATATTAGTCCATAATTAAGTATTGACTCTCCTGAAGGGAAGAAGATATAATATTTCTCTTTACTTCTATATGAGAACATTTCAAATATAGTCCATAGGTGTTTTTGAAGTAGATTCTGGGTGAGACAGACAAAGCTAACCTCTAGAAGAAAGCAAATGCTCCCAGGCTCTGAGCTGCATAATTCTATCTTACCATATTTTTCCCCTCGTTGGGCATGAAGACATTTCATTTTCCTCTCCTCTGAAACAGCATTGCTAGTGCACTAAGATTCCCTTCAATTTATGGAGTAGCATTTTATTTATGACAGAAAAAGAAACAGGTTGGAACACTATCCGTGACAAATGATAACAATTATGTACACTTTTATCCACTGAAATTTGCAGTAAATATTCAATTTGACTGCCTGCATGTTTTAGATGCCGTGGGAATCGCCTACACCTACAATTCTTTCAAGATTGTGACTCTCATCATGTTGGTCACTTTCAAGTTGACTATGTGACTGCCTGGTCATGCCAGGACTCTTTTCTCCTAGGAGAGATATTAGTCCCTGTATATCATCTGGGTTGTCAAAATTACCTCTGGAAGTTGAGAGAACAAACAGGTAGTGATCTGAATCTCTCATGACCTTCACATAAAACAAACAAGCAAAATTCCCCAAGTCATCATGTGATATCTCATATTTGAAGAGCAAGAGAAAAATTAAAACATATAATAATGCAAGTGCATAATATTCAGGATATGTGTGTGTTGCTCAGTCCTCATTTAAATCTTATAAAGGCATAATTGTCACATATAATAAGTAGGAGCCCTGGTGGTGCAGTGGTTACTCATTGGGCTGAGATCTACAGGGTCATTATATTGAAACCACCAGCAGCTTTTCAAGAGAAATATTGGGATTTCTACTCTGGGAACCCATCACAGTCCTGGAAAGCCACAAGGGGGTCACTATGAGCAGCATTGTCTCAACAGCAGAGAGTTTGGTTTGGTTGTCACATAAAAGAAAATCTGGTTCTGGGCAGAATGTGACACACATTATTCATGACTTGCTTGGATAAATCTGTGGAAAGGAAAATACAGTCCATTAATGCCATATTTAAATTTTAAATAACCCAGAACAAGTAACCCAAGTCCATTCTTCTGAGCTTAAAATCTATTTCCTTTCTTTTGAGCTGACAATGCCATTTTCTATGTACCCAGCATAGTTCATGATGGTTTAAATTCTAAGGATTATGGTCTATATCATGCACTATACTTGATTTATAGACAAATAATATTTCTCTTCAGCATTTGAAGTTTAAAATGAAAGTATTGAACAATAAGAGTAAGTATGGTACTAGAATTCCAAGATGGTCTACAATGATATACACTCTGATGTGCATACCCTGTATGATATATCTCACACTGACCTTGAGAGATAGTTGTGAAAATATTGGGATGGCATTCCCCGAATTAAAAAAAAAAAAAGATGTGCATTTCATTCATTGACATGGTACTATTCCAATGACCAGGTTTATCAAATGTGAAAGGCAATGTGGCATGAAGGGGGAGGATATGCACATCAAATCACAAACATATTCCTATAGGACTACATCATTGATGATTGTAAAGTTACCTTATCACATAACTGCCAAACCACTGTAAATCATGATCCAGCATTTGTTGTGATTGTTAGATGCCAATGAATTCGTTCAAAGCGACCCTATGTAAAACTGAATGAAATACCTCCCAGTCCTCCCAATTGCTCTGATATTCAAGCTCATGGTTGTAGCTACAGTGCCAGTCCATCTTGGCTAGGGCCTTCCTCTTGTTCCCTGCCCTCTACTTTCCCAAGCATGATCTCCTTCTCCAGGGATTGGCCTCTCCTGACATCACGTCCAAAGTATGTAAGACAAAGTCTTGTCATCCTTGTCTGTAAGGAGCATTCTGGCTGTACTTCTTCCTAGACAGATTGATTTGCTCTTTTGGCAGTCAGTGGTCATTTAAATATTCTGATACAGCACCACAATTCCAATGCATCTATTCTTCTTAGATCATCTTTATTCAAAGTGCATCTTTCACATGAATCTGAGGCAATGAAAATGCAATGGCTTGGGTCAGGTAAACCTTAGTTCCCAAAGGAATATCCTTGCTTTTCAATAATCTAAATAGGTCTTGTGCAGCAGGTTTACCCAATGCAATGCTTCTTTGATCTCTTGACTGCTTCTTCCACAAGCACTGGTTGTAGATCCAAGCAAAATCAAACCCTTGACAACTTCAAACCTTTCTCCATTTACCGTGATGTTATCTATTGGTCCAGTAGTGAGGATTTTGGTCTTCTTTACATTGAGCTGGAATCCATACAAGGCTTACAAGGCTGTAATCCTTGATCTTTAGAAGCAAGTGCCTCCTCACTTTCAGTAAACAAGGTTGTATCATCTGTGTATTGCAGGCGGTTAATAAGTTTTCCTCCAATCCTGATGAAGGATTCTTCTCTATATAATCAACTGTAACTGATTATTTGCTCTTCCTACAGAGAGAATAAGTTCAGTAAGCGAGTACAACCATGGCACACATTTTTCCTGATTTCAGTGGGTTCGTGTTCTGTACACACAACTACCTCTTGATCCATGTACAGTTTCTGCATGAGCACCATGAATTGTTCTGGAATACCCACTCTTACCAAGGCTATGGATAGATTCTTAAGATCCACACACTGGAATGCCTTTGTATGGTACAACATATTTGATACATAACCTGATTATCAGAGTCAATGTTACTCTGGCTTGAGATTTTAGTGAATGTTATGGACGAACATACATTTTAAAGTGCAAAATAGCTGTCTAATAGATTTTGACTATTGCCTTTCATATGAATTGTCAGATGAGATAGCTGATAAGTCAGCAGTGAGGAGTAGCTGCATAGCAGTTTCATGTGCTTGCTGTTCAAAAGGTTGTGAAATATTCACCAATGTTCCCAAATGGGTTAAATATTTTTTGAAAAAATGAAGGTAGTATAATTAAAATGTACCACCAACCACTTGGTGAAAACTTTGTGTTGGTTTTTAACCAGAAGTTTATCTAATAACTGTCACTCAGAGTGGACCTCTCTTACTGCAAAGCAAGTGTTTGCATTTTCATGAATTAATACTTATTAATTTTTTATTGGATAATACATTACAGACCTATGTAAATGCACATGTTGTCCCTGTTCTTGTTTCTATATTTACAACTTAAAGGGACTAGGGCTTAGATGAGTGAAGCAGTAAAGGCATTTTAAATGTGTTATGTCCTTAAATCTCTGGGAAAGGAAGTGCCTTTGATAATTTTCAGGACCAGAAGAGGGAAGTTGGGTCTGCAAAGGTAGGGATGGAATGAAGAAGAAAAGAGAAAGAGCAAACAAGTGGAAATCATTTAAAGGGCATCTGAAAGTTTCCAATCCCAGGGCTAAATTATTCTTATGCCTATTACTTTCAATAGAAAAGGTTTTCTAGGGACATTGTTTTCATATCAGAAATTTCAGAGCAACATCTGCATCACACAGATAAAATTATACAGAAGGAATGTGTGTCTAGGGAGCACTGAACTATTTCTTTCTGTGCTGGTTGAACTTGAAATGGATTTCTGAAAATGTAATCCCACTCCTTACTTTGCAATTAGAAATAATTTATAGAGAGATATGAAAAAGATGCAAAAAATAATTCACATCTTTTAATTGCAATCTTCTTCTTCAAGATACATAAAATATTATAACTGAATTCTATAATTCTCATATAACTTTCAGTAGTCTTTCAATATATGTCATGAGGAAAATGAGATAATTACCAAAATACACCCTAGAGAATATTTTCTGAAATAATTTTGTTTGGAGTTTTCTCTGCTTTGCTATTGAGGCTCACACCTGCAGATGAAAACAGAAGGAAATTGCTGTCTTGATATTAGTTCTCAATGTTGTGAGCAGTTTAGATCAAAGTTTACATTCTGAGCTGTTTAATTTTCTCAAGGGAGAGGGTTTTCCCAGTGAGGAAGCTTCAGAAGCATACCTCAGCATCTGAAGACAGTTTCAAACAAATGTAGAGATTTTATAAGATTATTTTCACAGACCTTAACACTTTTATGAAAATAATGAGTAAATTGTTTAGATAAATGCCTTGGGCAAAGATCATAGTGCAATGCTTAGATTGTGTTTTACATTTTGAAAAATATCAAAGAAGCTGTTATCATACATTGTGAAATGTCCTTTTTAATCTTGACAAGTATGTGATTTTTTTATGTATACATTATAATCTTAACAAGTATGTGATTTTTATGGATACATTAATGTGTTGTTTTTTTCTTTTGACAGATAACTATTGAACAACTCTTTTCTTTGTAGCATGCTTACCTTTGGTTTTGAGAAAACATTCTTGTGAAGGACCAACTTTGTGTATGACAATCAAACAGCATTGTGCTATTTTCCAGATTGGGAAAGTGAAACTCAGCATAGAGAAGCAACATGGACCTCCTGCAAGGGAAAATGGAAGAGAAGTAGAGGATTGTGTCATTGGTGTGACCTTCGTTACAATTAACAGCCATTGTGGCTTAAAATTATACATTTGTTAAGTTAGAAGGAAAAACACACATTAATCACATAATTTATTCTTCCAATAATATTTAAAAAGAGCTTTCAAGAGAATGTGTATTCTGGTGATTTAAGGAAAATAAGTTCTACAGAAGTTGGCTCTATGTATTAAAACCTTTCTATAAAAGTAAGTAATAAAGACATTTTGGAAGATTTTTTTTAAGTTTCCTGACATTCTCACAGCTCTTCCTTAGAAGTGCAGTCTAAAGATTTATATGCTATATTTTCATATTTAAAAAAAATAATAGCAAAGAGGCAAAATTCTGGTTGTGCACACTCAGCTGCTAAGTGACAGTTGGAGGGTTGAGTTCACCCAAAGGCCCATCAAAGGAAGAGACTGATGACGGGATTCTGAAGAGGCCGCCATTGAAAATCCTACGGCGCGCACTTCTGCTGTGACACAGACTGGGTTTCCGCAGCTCATTAAGGACCCTGTACTCTGGAATTTCATGTTTTTCATATTCAGCGTGTCTTTTAAGCTTTACCAAAAAAATCTATGAGGTATGTACTATTATTATCCACAATTTACAGAAAAGCAAACAGAGAACATAAAAATTTAACAAGCTTTGATGTCTCATAGCTAGCCATCAACTAGACCAACATTCAATTGAGGCAGGTTAAAATCTGAGCTTATAGTTTTAACCACTAAACTATCCTTTATTAGTTAAGCCATATCATATTAAAAGAATTTTCTCAATAGAAAAATCAAAATTTTTTATTTCAAATGATTACTATTATAACTATTATTATTGTCCTCATTTTGAGTATATAAAATATAATTTTCAATATAATATAATAATTTGTTTTCAATATAATGTAAAGTTCTGACTTTATACATTTGTATATGGTAACACCTGCTTTTGAAACATATAAGTAATATGTTGTTTTATTTATTTGGAGAATATTTGTTATAACTAATACCTGTATAAGTATAAAAAGCTGTTAGTTGGACTTAGTGATTATATACACTGTATGGTCTATTTGTGATGGGTATATATATATATGGACTCTTTTGTCCAATTGTTTTTATTGCAGTCTATGTAAATGAAATACAGACAAATAGATTTAAATTTGAACATAATATGAATGTATGCTGTCAGACTTCAAACTGTTTCCTACATTAGATGATTTTTCTTAATTGTGTACTTGCCTTTAGGGTCGATGGTAATAACCTTCCAATGCTTTTAAAATGTAATTAGAAATCTTTAGAATAATTATCATCAGAAATATTCATTTACAAAACTACAGTGTCCATCTCTCGCTATTTATATATATTTTTGAGAGTTCAGATATTTTAGCATATTTTCTTAATGTAGACTAAGACAATGAAATATTTGGGGAACTTTTAGATAGAAAGTAGCTTTCAAAATATTTAATATGAACATTAATTTTAACATAATTTAATTACAGCACTTTTCTTTAAATAACCTATTTAAAAGAATCCTTTAGTTAAATGGCATAATATAAAACATACTTTATTCACTTGTTTGTGTGCATCTGATACCATCTCATACTATTTTCGTAAGAAATATTAATATCAAACAAAATTATAGTTTGAAAAGTCTATTTTTAATTTATAGCTTGGCTATTTTTTCACATTAAAATAATTATGAAATATATTTTATTCAAAAGGTAAATACACTATAACTATTATTTTTGTAGCATCGTTACAATACATGGCAATAGGACATGGCCACAGACAAATGGTGGAGCTGATTAATGTGCCTGTCTTGTGTCAACTGAAGCAAGGAACTTCATATAGGATCCAAAATGTCATTGTTCCAATTTAATATGTGCATTTAAGAAGGTATAACTGTATTATCTTAAGATATAATCCAATAATATAACATGGCTTTAACCCTATTTGAATAATCACATGCCTTAAGGATGATCACCCTCATTTAATTGTATACCAAATACAAATTTATAGCAATGAAATTACTGGATCAGAAAGGGATAGAGAGACTTTGTATTAGTTCATTTGATGTATGATTATAATGCAGTGATCTCAAATTGTTTATATGTGAAATATTTAATGTGTGACTTGAACATTTAAATGAAGTTTTAAATAAGTTGAAAATGAACACTTCTCTGTCATAAGCAACTTCTAATCAGATAAAAAACTGCTTTGCTCTATACAATTGTTTGGATGAGATATGATGTGACATTTTCCTTAATTTGTTGTTGCATCCCATTGAATTCATTCCAACTCTTATCGACCTTATGCCAACATGTGACAGAGTAGAATTCTCCCTTGAGAATTTTCTAGACAGTAATCTTTACATAAGAAATTTATTAAGTTGGGGTTGTTTTTCTACCCAGATTTCAAAGTCTTTCCCCTGTGGAGGCCATGGGTGTGTTTACACTACCAGCCTTTAGACCCAATCAGTGAACTTCTTATATGCACTTCTCCTATGAAAGAAACCCCCTGATGGAATTTAAGCTGAATGCTCTCTACTTTCCTACTCCTCACCCCACTAAAACCCTTATGCAAGTGCAGAGGAACGAAGCCATAGGAAGACAAGGACTCTGGGGGAATATGGCCTTCTAGTAACAAGCTCAGTACGAGCTCCTCAAAAATTACCAGGGAATTCCTATCACTAGGGAAATCATGTACTCCCTGGGAGCCAGAACAACAACTTAGAAGTTAAGCACACCAAAGTTGTGTTGATGATCCGCAAAGCCTGCTGACTGTTATTAACTCCCCTTCACCATTGACCAGCAGCCCACACCACCTCCCTCTTCCTGCACAAACAAATGATTCCCTGCCTCTGATTCAAATCACCCAGCCAAATGTCTGACCTTTCTAGCTTCTGGGGGCTCCTTGGTGAAAACATCCTCACTACGCAGAGCACTGCCCTGCTCCCCACCCCAAAGAAACTTTTTCCCATTTAAAATGTTTCCCCTATTTTGCTCATTCTGTACACCACCACTTCCGCTGCCCTCAACTTGTTCATCAGATGCATGTGCATACCAACATTGCCAGAAGATCATAAATCCCTACCCAGAATGAGGATTTTTTTGTTTCCTATATTCATTCAATTTTCTTTTTCCTTTTTACCTTCTTACTTCCTCTTCCAGTGCCTCTGCACCCCTCTGTAGATATGCACACCTCCCAGACAGATACAGGCACACCCACCTACACCACCACAGATCAGGCACACCTACAGAAATCAGGTTTTGCTTTCGTTTGTTTTTTTCACACCAGGATTGTTGTTGTTCTTTCTCCTCCCCTTGTGGGCATGGTACGAGTGAGCACAATCACACATGTTTGAGTGGTCCATGCAACACAAGCTATCCTTTCCGTTTTACTTTTGTCCTCTGCCCCCTCCTATCTGATTCATTCCTTCCCCTTTTCTTTTTATCCTCCTGTCTCTTTTATCCCAATTCTTCTAAGCATGTATGCACATAAATCTTCTGATTTAATTTTCTGCTTATGGTTTTCTCCTGTCCCATTAATATTTCTTTCTGCCCTTTCTCTCCTTTGCCTCATGAAACAATATATTAATTTTTACTACCCCTCTTAAAATATATTTTCTATTATTCTTACATATGTCTTGGTCCATCCAGATGAGCTATTATCATTATTATTAATTTAAAAAAATTCTCCCTTCACTCACACTTCCCCACTTACTAATCTTTCTGCCTTTTTCTCCACTTCTGCACTGTATGTTTTCAGGTTCCTCTCATGCACGACTTCACAGAGGCAACTGCCCGTACATGACCAGCAATCCAGGCATTCATTAATAGCTGCACCACAATGCTTCAGAAATAGCATTCAAATGCAGTGCCAAAAAAGTAGAATAAAGAAAAATAAACACAACCTAAAATCACCCATATTGATTGGGTGAATTTAAGATTTTTAAGTAATTTTAATCTTAAATTTAAGTAATTTAAGATTAATTACTTAAGAAGGAGCAGTGGAATTATAAGAAACAGAATTTAAAGAATGGTGTTTAAATGCCTTCAAGAGGTATGGGAGTGGTCATGAAATAATTGGAAGGAACTGAAAGCCTAGAAACCCTGCACCAAAATTAATGCTAGAAGATAAATAAGAAGGTAACAGAATTAGCTTGCATGGTAAAATAACTAAGTAATTGAATGGAGGAAATGAAAAACTGAATTAATGAGCTCAAAGACAATTATTCAGAAAACCACCAAAGAGAGAAAAATCATTAGCAACAACAAGAAAAGAACAAAGGAATAATAATAATAATAATAAACCCAGCTAATGATGTGAGATTCTATAAGAGAAACAAACACATCCCAGCAGAAACTATGCAGACAAAAAGACAATGAGGTGCCATATGTAAAATTCTGAAAGGGAAATAAAAACCCCAAACTGCCAACAAGTAATCCTATATGAAGCAAATTATATCTCTAATGCAAGTGAGAAAGAAAAGGATATTTACAGACTGGTAAAATTTAAGAAATTCATAAAAGCAAAACGAATATAACAAAAATATTGATTTTATCAATATGGACAAAAAATAAATAAATAACAGAAGATAAACCTGCACAACACCAACCACAAAACAGTGTCCTAAAAGCGGCACTCAAACACAGAAATAGAGGAATGACACCAATAACACCAAAACAGAAAAGAATTTTTAAAAAGAACAAAATGACAGCAACAAACCCACATATTTCAAAAAGGACTCTGACTGTCAATTAATCAAATGCACCGTGCAATCCAGAAACAAAGCAGCAAATTGGATTGGAGAAGAATTTCCATCTCCATGTGGCCCACCAAAGATGCACCTTAAAGTAAAAGATGAAAACCGCCTAAAACTCAGACAATGGAAAACATTTTAGCAAGCCAATGAAAAATCATACAAAAAAAGTATAATGAGAGACAAGAACGTACATTCATAATGATTAAAGGAACAATAGAACAAGAAGACATAACTATGATAAATATGTGTGACCCCAATGTAAGACCATCAAAGAAAAATCAAACTTTCAAAATATTGAAGAAATGGACAACTCAGCAATAACAGTAGATTTCAATACACCAGTCTCTCTCAAGGAAAGACAAATCATCAAGAAAGAAAATTGATAAAGAAACAGAAGAGCTGAACAACACAAACAGCTGAATATTCTAGACAAATACAAAGCAGTACGCCTGTGTTAGTCTGGGTTCACTAGGGAAACAAATCCAGAGACACTCATGTGTATGAGATAGCTTTATCTCAAAGAGTAATTTTATATTAAGAAAACATCCCAACCCATTCAAGATCAAGTCCATAAGTCTAATATTAGCCCATATATTCGATACCAGTCTATAAATTCTTCTTCAGACTCATACAACACATGAAATGATGCCGAATGCAGAAAAATCATAGGCCTATGGGTGGAAAGCCCAGTGGTGGTGGTGGAAGCATCTCAGCACTGCCATGAGTCTCCACATGGCTCCTTCAGCTCCAGGGCTCTGGCTGCATCAGCATAGCTCCTAGTGGCTTGTCAACAGGAATGTCAAGCAGAGAGAGCGTGTGTCCCACCTCCTGGGAAGAAAACAGGAGTTCTTAGGATCCTCAGAAGAAGTCCATGGGCACACAGAGGCATAATGTGCTATGACTTGATTGACAGGCTAGACTCTACCCCTTCACTTAAGTCGACAGTAGATGATGCAACTGCCACAACACCTGACATGAACACATATATATTCTTCTCCGTTGTGCTGATACATACTCTAGGACAGTCCACATGTTAGGCCACAAAGCAAACCTTATTAAGTTATAAAACACTGAGATCCTGCAATTCATTTTCTCAGACAACAGTACTATAAAACTAGAAATCAACAACCAAGGGAACAAGAAAATAAAGCTAAATATGTGAAGATTGGAGAACAGACTACTTTTAAAAGGATTGCTTGTGTTTCATTGACTATGCAAAAGCAATGAACTGTGTGGGTCATGAAAATCTCTGGAGAGCCTTGCGAAGAATGATCATTCCAGAACATGCCATCCTGTTCTGAAGAATTTGTACGTAGATCAGGATGCCGCAGCTTTGTGAACAGAACAAGGGAATACTGCACAGTGTAAATTCCAGAAGATGTGCATCAGGGCTGTATTATCTATCATTTATCTATCTATCTATCTATCTATCTATCTATCTATCTATCTATCTATCTATCTATCTATCTATATTTTAATCATTGTGTTGGGGGCTCATACAACTCATCACAATCCATACATGCATCATTTGTGTCAAGCACATCTGTACATTCGTTGCCTTCTTCATTCTCAAAATATTTGCTCTCCACTTAGGGCCTTGGTATCAGCTCCTCTTCACCCCACCCCCCTCCCTCCTCACTCCCCACTCCCTCATGAATCTTTGATAATTGATAAATTATTATTATTTTGTCATGTCTTACACTGTCCAATGTCTCCCTTCCCCCACTTTTCTGTTGTCTGTGCCCCAGGGAGAAGGTTATATGTAGATCCTTATAATTGTTTTCCCCTTTCTACCCCACTGTCCCTCCACCCTCTGGTATCAACACTCTCTTATTCAATCTGTATACTGAGAAAATAATCAGAGAAATTGGATTATCTGAAGAAGAATGTTGTATCATGTGGAGTTATATAATCTGGTATTAACTTGACAAGGGGTGGAGTCTAGCATGTCAATCAGGTTTCAGCTTGATGACCTCATTTGGAGGTGCCACAAATATAAATAGCTCACTAGAGGCCAAATAAACAGTCTCTTGGCTTTGTCTTTCTGCTGACAAGACACATGGGGCTACACTGATGTAGCCAGGGCTCTGGAACTGGAGAAGGCACATGGAGACAAAAGTCAGTCTTAAGATGATTCCACCACCATTGGATGCAGCAGACTTTCCACCCACTGGGGTAGGAGCCTTCTGCATCTGGCATCATTACATGTGTTGCGTGAGTCTGAACAGGAATTTATAGATTGGTATAAGACATATGGGCTAATACAGGACCTATGGATTTGATCTGGACCGGGCTGGGATGTTTTCTCAATATACAATTGCTCTTTTCTATAAAGCTCTTTCTTATACACATATTAATTTGTTCTCTAGTCCACCCAGATGAACACATTATGGTGATGAGGATGGGATATCGAACTCCAGCAATGCAAGATGACAGGATCCATCAGCCTCAAACTCAAGTGATGTACACACCAGCAGCATGATGAAGTAGGTCTCAAAGTAACCTCAAACTCTAATGAGATGATCTACAGGTAGGACTATCCCACAGTTAATGTAGCTCACAAGTTGAGGCAGAGAACTAGCTAAAGCACCCACACACTGGTCTGATTACCAGAGAGCAAGAGAGGGAAGGTAGGGCCCTGTCGAACCTTCAAAATTTGATCTTTAAATGGGTTTAGGACACACCTGCAAAGAAGGTGCTGAAAAGATAAACCCCCACCCAGTGTCTTGAGTGCTCAGGACATTAGAAAGTGAAAAGACTTGCCTAAAGGGCTGTTGACAGAGTGAAGGGGGTAAAAAGGAACTCTGGATTTTTGAATTTTGAACTACAGGTATGTGCTTGAGGCTGGAAAAAATCTAGAACCATGAAGAAACTCTCCTCACTAGAACTGAACTGTTAAAGGGAACCTGTGGGTAGACTGAAATGCTAGCTAGGTGACCACCTTGATCTACTTGTTGAGTGGAAATGAGAGAAATGCAGCAATAGAGAGATGGGTCCATGGCCACTGACACCCATGGACCTGGTTCACATGGACTAGATAAGAAAACCAGAGTGGTTGACTGGTCTGAATTTCATTACCTAGCACAAGGGGGCCAGGGCTGTTGAGAATTTGTGACTGGGCTATGGTCTAAATGCAAGACAGCCAATGGGCACCCTGGTGAAGTTAAATGCTTGATAGAGCAAAATATGGTGAAGAAATCAAATGGTGCCTGTTTATCAGAAAGAAAAAATGTCTGGAGTCTTACAACTTTGTCTTGAAACAAGCAGCCATCAAAATGTTCTGCCACCTAAATTCACATAGAAGAAGCACACCAGCCAAAACAAAAACAAAAAAGCACACCAGCCTGGATGATCCAAGGATTTTAAATAATAAAGTCCAAAACCAGAGGAAGGAACTGCACTAGAGGTTAAATTCTGAGCACTAGGTTTGCAGAAGACTATGGGGACAGTGAAAATCCCAAATCCATTTGCAGGTCCTCATGTGAATTAAGCCTCTGGAGAATACTCTCTGATCCATGACCAGAGATGTGAATAATATGGCTATCAGACAAAGTACATTGGGAAATGGATTAATGTAGATGTAGTTAGCTTAAAATTTACCACTGTCATTTGTCCTCCCTTTTGATTCATCTTAAGTTTGTTCCAATTTTTATTTTTTTCTCCTTTCTTTTCTATTGAACTTTTTAAAAAAATAAAACTTTTATTTTATTTTTTGTCTGTTTTAATTTATATGAATCCAGGAGAGATAAATCTGTAAAGACAGTAACTAGATGAACACTTCCTTAAGAATAGGCATGGGAGTTTGAGGGACATGGAGAGTTAGTAAAAGGAGTAGAAGAAAGAAGAAAACGTTCTAAAATTGACTGTGGTGATGACAGCACAACTCTTTAATATGTTTACATCATTGAATTGTATGATATGTGAATTATATGTTAATAAAGCTTATACAATTAAAAATAATAAAAATTAAAACCAGGTCCTTGATCCTCTAAAGAGGAAGGTGGAGGCAGAATAGCTGCTATGGAGTCTAGGATCGTCTCCAAAGGCCGAGAGTACTAAATAACGACTTTGCAGAGACTCTCTCTAGTGCTGCCAACCTCAGACCACAGCGTCTCCTTTGAGAATAATTTTTCCTGGACAAAATGTCCTCCCAAGACAAGGTTAAGAAGTTAATAAGTTGTAAGTAGATAAAATATTTTGAAGACATTTATGAAACAATTCATGTTTTTATTCTTGGCTCCTACTTTTTAAATGCATATGGCTCTTACAGTACAAAATATTTCCTTTAAAATAGCTCGAGATGGTTGCGTGTTGTTTACTTGTTATTTTGGCTATGTTGACATTAACTTATCATAACCCTTTAGGACAGAGCAGAACTACCTGGCAGGGTTTCCTAGGCTGTAATCTTCACAACAGCTAATCACCAGGTCCGTTCAACAGATTCTTACCTGATGTGTTCAAAGAACCAACTTCTCAATTAGCAATCAGATGCTTAAACATTTCCCCAACAAGTCTTCTATAATTGAGCTAGAGTTAATTCTAAGACTTCCACTGGTGTCAAAACGGTCCCCTATATCAAGGAGGTTCAATGTGCAGGGGATTTCTGGGTTCAAAGGATGGGCTCCACTCCTGGGTCCTCTCTCTTGCTGGTAATGAGGTCTTCCCTTCTTTCCACTGAGGTGGCTGATTTTCTACTCAGCAGTATGGCAATCACAAATAACCCCCACAGGTGAAGCAAATAATCACTCACAGGTGAATCATGTAATGCAATCCGCATTTCCCTCTACCTTCTTACCCCTCCTCATCAGGAAAGCAAAGTTTGGTGGAAGTAACAAAGGCTAAAACTTAGTCATATTAAACAATTCACGGCATTGTAGACACGATGGAAAGTAAAATCCAGTCTACTCGGTGGAATAAGTTATTCTTTAAAAGATACAAACCATATGACTTTTATCATACAAACTATATGATTCCAACTATGTAACATTCTGGAAAAAGCAAAACTATAGCAAACATGCGAAGTTCAGCAGCTGTGATGAGACAGACGCTGATGCATGGGTGGAGCAGAGGTCATTTTTTACACAGTAAAATTATTATGCAGTTTTGGTAGGCACGTGGCATAATGCATTTATCAAAGCCATTGGACCATAAAATATAAAGAATAAACCCTAATTTTAATAAGATCTGGGTTCACCAATTGTAACAAATAAACCAGAATAATGTGAGATGTTAATAATAGGAGGGATAGTGTGTATGAACATGAAGGAGTAGCGTGTATGAGTTTGTACTTTGTACAAATTTTCTGTGAATAAGAATAAAAATAGTTTATTCACTTAAATTGTTTTTAGTTTAATTGAAACATTAAAAATTACATGTGTAAATTTAAATACATTTATAAAAATGAATTATCATATGTTATTGCCAAAAATAGTTACAGAAAATATGTGATAAGTAAATGTCAAAATGGTACCAACATTTTTCTTTTGACTATATATAAGTAATATTGAAAAACAAAGCATAAATTACCTGCATTGTTTTCCTTATGCCTATGTATGGAGGTTATTTTATCATATAATTCTATATATACATTTATCCCAAGGGGCATGTTTATTTTACATACATTTGGTAAAGTGGTATAAAATTAACCATTTCTTTGTCTCAATAGCATTCATTTTTGTACACAGATACAGATTTACGATTGTTGTAGTGTAATATTTCATTAAGATTTCCTTATAATTCTAACACTTTTGGAATTAGTAAATTATTTCAGTTATCATAAATACATAGATTTAAGCAGTTAAACACTCCTGCCAGTCACCTGGAAAAAATTTGGATGGACCTGAAATGAAATCTAATCCACTTCCCTGAGAAACTATATTTAAAGAAGAATAAAGGCTAGGAAATGGGAGGGGTGGGGTTGATGAGATAAAATCTCAGTATGAATGCATGAACCTCAAGACTTTTTCCCAAGCATTCTCTTTTTAAGTAAAAACTTGGGTCCAACTCCCAAATCAAGAGTAATATTTAAAACTGGAATACAACATTTACAAGCTACTCATTCAATTGTCATGCTTAGTAAAAGAAACTTACATACATTGAAGAACATACCATACTCAAGGATAGAAAGATTTTGCATTGTGTAAATGTCATCACTACCCAAACATATCTGTAGACATGAAACATCCCAGATTGCAACAATAGTCTATAAAAAAATAGAAAAATCAAGTCCTCATAGCGTGACGGTTAAGAGTTGAGCTTCGAACTGCAAGATTAGCAGTTTGAAACTAGCAGCGGCTCTGCAGGAGTAAGGCCGCCTTTCCTCCTCCTATATGGAGTGAGTCTCTGAAGCTCCCAGAGGCACTTCTAACCTGCCCCACAGAGTCGCAGCAAATCAATATCGACTCAGTGGCACTGAGTACATCATGTGGAAAGAAAGAAAGCTCCAGTAAGCAAGGCTCTAATGAAGAAGTAGAACAATGTAGAAAACCTCCTACTTCCTTTTAGTTTAAAAAAGTACTGTACTATTGTCAAAACAGTCTGACATAGGTACAATGGCAGAGATAGACTAATGGAACAGAGTTAAGAAATGAGAAGTGAATCCATCTATTTAGAGAGAGATGATTTTCAAATGAAGCTCAAAATACACTAAATGGAAAAAAGGTTTTTTTCTGTAACCAAATGTGCTGTCATAGTTTAATATTCATTTGCATAAAAATGAAACAAGATCCATACCTCACAGGGCATACACAAAGTAATGCAAGGTTAAGTAAAAACTCAAATGTAAAATCTAAAATTATAAACCTCCTCCCGGGGGGACGGACAACACAAAAGTGGGTGAAGGGAGACAGCGGACAGTGCAAAATATGACAAAATATAATTTTTAAATTATCAAGAGTTCATGAGGGAGTGAAGAGGGGGGCGGGAGGGGAAAAAATAAGGAGCTGATGCCAGGGTCTTAAGTGGACAGCAAAGGTTTTGAGAATGATGAGGGCAATGAATGTACAAATGTGCTTTACACAATTGATGTATGTATGGATCGTGGTAAGAGTTAGATAGGCCCCTAATAAAATGAATTAAAAATTTTTAATTAAAATAATCTAAAACTATTACAATTATTTTAAAAATTGAAGCAAACCTAAGGGTCCTTATTTATAGCATAAAAGACTATGAAGCATAGCAAAAACCAAATAAGTAACTGAAGATATAGCAGATGCCTGGCAACTTTTACATATTTAAAACCTATGTGCGTCAAATATCTACGAGAGTAAAAGGGGAACCTACGGGTTGGAGGGTGTTTAGGAATGATATATCTCACAAGGCACTAATATCTATTATCTATGAATACTCATCACTTCAACAAAAAAAGACAATCCGATTTTAAAATGGTCAGAGGACATGAACAGACACTTTATGAAAGATGACATTCTGATTAGAGAGAAGCAAATCAAAACAAAATCTGCTCACCCCAGCAATGATAATAAAGTTCAATAAGTTAGAAGAGAGAAATGTTATCAAGTATGTGGAAAAATTAAAACTCTCATACATTGTTAGAGGGACTGTAAAATTTTGCAAACACTGCGAGAAATCATGTGCTGCTTGGAAGTTGGAAATGGAAGTGTCATTTGTTCCAATCATTCACTACTAGGTACAGAAATAAGATCTTAAATATGAACACAAATATGTACACCCAAGTCTTGTAGCTCTTTAATCAAAGGATGAGTGGATAAACAGATACAGTGGATTAAACAATATGGTTCATTGTTAAAGATTATAAAATAACTTACATAAAACATCAGAATATAAATAAATCTGAAACATATTGAGTGAAATAAATCAAGCACAATAGCCAAATATTGTATGAATCCCTTTATTTATTCTTATGAAAAGATCATTTTATTGGTGGCTCTCTCTTAAAACTCTTATAATAATCCATACATCAATAGTATCAAGTACTTTTGTACATATGTTGCCATCATCCTTTTCTAGACATTTTACTTTCTATTGAGCCTTTAGTATCAGCTCCTCTTTGCCCTCTCCCCACCCCCATGACCACTTGGTAAATTATAAATTATTATTATCTTCATATCTTACACCAATAACACATCAAACCTTCCCCCATAGTTTCTGTTGTTCTTCCTCCCCCTGGACAGGGGTGGGTGGTGGTGGTGGTTATGTGTTGACCATTACAATCGGTTCCCCCTTCCTCCATTCCTCTCTCTACCTTCCCCTACCCTACTGGTATTGCTATTCCCGTTCCTGTTCTTGGATTCCATATGTCCAGAGGAGCTCTTATCTCTTATCTATGTGCATGATCCGGTCTAACTTGCAGTGAAAGACAGTACTGGGGTCATGATAGTGAGGGGGTTGGTGAGGGAACCTCAAGGAACCAGATGAGTATTGTGTGTTTCATCAGGGCTTTACTGCACCCTGACTGACTCATCCCATCCCAGTGACACCTCTGTGAGGGGTTGTCCCATTCTCTACAGATGGGCTTTGGGTCTCTGCTCCAATTCCTGTCTTTCTCAACAATGTGGTTTGTTTGTTTGTTTGTTAGGGGTCTTCCGATGCATGTTATCCAGTCCTGAGTCCCTTAATATCAAATCACACCAGCCTGTGGGCTCATGAGTCTGAATATCAAACCACACCACCAGCCTGTGCGATCATGAGTCCCTTAATATAAAGCTTTGTTGGGTTTCTTTTTTGGGGGGTGTGGGGTGTGGGTATAGGGTTGGTGCTGAAACCTGGGGACTAAAGGTCTGTTGTTAGGTGACTCAGAGAGAGAATATGCATTACAAAATGAACCATCACTTGATCCTGTAACATTTTCATAATCATTGCTATGTTTGAGTTCTTTTTTTACAATCACTGTGTCAATTCATCTCCTTGATCGCCTTTCCCTTTTTGATGGAGCTTCTGCTTTTCTAAGCACGTGTCTTTTCTAGAAAATGGATCCACTAATAACCTGTCCAAAGTGTGTGAAGCAAAAAATCACCATCTTAAATTCAAGGATAATTCTGGCCTTACTTCTTCCAAGTTAATTCATTTGTTCTTCTGCAGTCCATGGCACTTTGAATATATTTTTTAACACCATAATTCAAATTCATCATTTCTGCTTCATCTTTCTTATTTATTATTTAATTTTCAAATGTAGATGAGGTGACTGAAAATATCATGACTTGGTTAAGATGTTACAGTTTTTAAAGTGATATCCATGCTCTTTAACACTTTAAAGAGGACTTGTGTGGCATATTTATCGAATGCAATATACCATTTGTTTTCCTAGCTGTTTCTCCATCAACCTTGACTGTGGGTCCAACCAAAATCAATTTCTTGACAACACAGTTTGTTTGTTTTTATGAAATTATCTATTTGTCCAGTGTGTTGATGTTTGTTTTCTTTACATTGAGCTTTCATCCAAACCAAGCTTGTAGTCCTTGTTCTTCGTTAGCAATATTCTATTATAGGAATATTTTAGGTTGTTAATAAGTGTTCCTCTCATTAATGCCCTGCTATTTTTCATGCAGTCTAGATTCTTAGGTTATTTGCCCAGTATACAAACTGAATAAGTATGGTAAAAAGATACAACACTGAAACAAACTTTTCTTGATATTAAACCATACAGTATTTCCTTTTTTTTAAATTTGAAGACCACCCTTTGATCCATGTATAGATTCTTCATGAACCAAGGAAGTGTTTTCGAATTCAAATTCTTCTCAATGTTACAGAGAGCTTGTTATGGTCCACACATTTTTTTTTACCTTTGTATAGCCCAGAAAACACAAATAAACATCATTTTGTTGTTTTCTGCTACCGGTATATATCCATCTAATATCAGTGGTTGAACTCAACCCTAAAAGGTGGAGAGACTCTAAACATACGTAGTGAGAGAAGAAAACAGATGAAAATCCAATTTGAAGGTATTGTTTTATTTGCATTTTGGCACTTACAGATGAATACTCAGTACCACTTTCAGTGGAGGATAGCAAAGTTTCCACTGGAAAGAGGGGTCATTCTATTTTTTTTTTTTAATATTCATTATCTTTTTTTAAAATCATTTTATTAGGGGCTCATACAACTCTTATCACAATCCATACATACATCAATTGTAT
>NW_022111368.1:254368-272423 GCF_000313985.2 Echinops telfairi
TGGATTTGTTTCTCCAAAGTACCTAGACTAATACAATGTCATAATGCAATCCGACTCTGAAACTTGAACCTCATGGTTAGGGCCATGCTATTCTGATAAGTGAAGGAAGAAGGAAGTATCCACAAGCCTCTGGTTGTTCTGTGGTGCTGACTATCTTGTGGGAGAGGATATCAGAGAAGATAGTCACCAAAATGTAAAATGAGTGTCTGATTAGCTGATTAGATGTCAACAGGAATGTCTCACAGAGAGTGAACATGTGTCCTGTCTCCAGTGAGCTATTTATCTTCTTAGCATCTCCAAATGAGGTCGTTAAGTTGCGACCTGATTGACAGGCTAAACGCCACCCCTCCACTCTTAACTCTCAAATTGACAACAGATTATGTAACTACCACAGTCCACCACCTGTCAATTTGACAGTTTCATATAACTCTCTAGCCATATATAATTTTCAAGCAAATAATAATAAAATCATATCTGTACCTAACAGGATAAAACTAAAATACATACAATTCAATATGTGCTACACTCATTTAAACATAACATTCTATACATGAACAAAACAAAACTATCCTATAATTCTGCGAACACCATAATCCTATGAACATAATCAATCCTATGAATATATTCCCCCACCAATGAAAGTTTGTAAGCCAGATACTTCATGCCTTTATCCACCCCAGTTTTGGTATCCAATGTCTGTACTGCCCACTTATATCAAACCAGTGCTCTGAGGAGACAATCATAATCTTTGACGTGAAGAATCTTCATTCCATTTGGAACCTTGTAATGTCGCACCCATAAGCAAAGTCAAATCAGGACAGGCCATCCATAAAGTCTGCAGCAATATTCACCAGTTCACAGGCTGAAAAGTCTCCTCTTCATCTGGTTGTGTTCTGGTCAACTTAATGTGGGCTGCCTCACTTAGCTTCACCAGGTGCCCATTGGCTGCCTTACATTTAGACCATGGGCCCCCTTCACAAATTCTCAACAACCATATCCCATTTGTACTAGGTCATGAACATCAGACCAGTCAACCTGCTCTCATTTTTCTCTAATTCCTGTAAACTGGATCCATGGGTTTCTTCAGCCCATCTCTATATTGCTGCATTTCTCTCACTTCCACTGAACAAGTTGATCCAGTATGTCACCTGAAAAGCCTATCACAGGTCCCCTTGAATGTTCAATCCCAGAGAAAAGTCTCCTTGAAGGTTTCAGAATTTTTCCAGTTTATGACAAAAGTCGCTAGTTCAAATATCAAAAATCCAGAATTCCTTTTTCTTCAATCTGTCAACAACCCCCTACACAGGTCTCTTAGAATGCAAATACCCTGAGTACTCCAAAGCACTGGGTGGAACTTAACTTCTCAGAGCCTTCTTTGCAGGCATGTCCTAAACCCCTTTAAAGATCCAGTTTTAATGGATCAAAGCAAGTGGGCTTACAAACTCTCTATTTCCATACTTCCCAATGATCATTTCTATCAATCATTATATCACAAATAATAAGCAGAAGAAATCAGTATAAACAAAGTAGAATCAGGTTCTAAACTCAATTCTTAAAACAGTCAAGTAACTTATCTTAATCCTTATCTAAATGATTCCATTGATATAAAGTTTGGGATTAGGCCTCTGAAAGCATCAACCCAGAGCCAGGCTTTCTGTCAGCCATTTTCACGAAGAAGCCTCGTCTCTGAGAAATTCAAGGGGTGATTTTTATACCTGAGCTCAAAATATATATTAAAAACATTCATTTTTCCCAGTTTACACAGGATAACCAAAAACTACAACCAAAGAAAAGAATCAAAACTTTAACTTCTGTGGTAGTTATGTAATTGTCAATTTGATAGGATTATTAGTGAAAGGGTAGAGTCTAGTCTGTCAATCAAGTCATAGCCAATGAGGCTTCAGTGTGGGTATGGCCTTCTGAGAATTCTGGGAAATATGGTATTTTACTCCTTGGAGGTGGGAAACTCTCTGCTCACACTCTGGGAGACACAGCAGCTGACAAGACAACATGGACCCACCCTGATGCAGAGACTCCTGCCAGCTCTGAGATATTTCCAATGACACTGGATCTAAAGACTTTCTACCCACTGGCCTGTGATCTTCTACATTCAGTGTCATTGCATGTGTTTCATGAGTCTGAAGAGAACTTTATAGATTGGTATTGGGCATATGGGCTAATATCGGACTTATGGACCTGATCTGGACTAGGCTGTTTTCTCAATGTTCAATTGCTCTTGTATATAAATCTCTTTCTTATACACATATGTGTGTCTCTATGAATTTGTTTCTCTAGTCTACCCAGACTAACACGACTTCCCATGTTCTTTCCAGAAAACAACCCAGTAAACCACATGGACATATCTGACCTCTGGCTAGCCAAAGAAGAAACGCTACCGTGAGGCAGAAGTCAAATAAATATCCACTTTCCATCTTTATTATTTGTTTCTCTAGTACCCCACTCCTGGTACCATAATATATTAGTCAGGGTAGACTAGAGAAACAAATTCAGAGGCACTCAAATATGTGTATAAGAAAGTGCTTTATATACAGGAGCAATTGAATATTGGGAAAACATCCCAGCCCAGTCCAGATCAAGTCCATAAGTCCAATATTAGCCCATATGTCTGATACCTATCTATAAATTCCTCTTCAGATTCACGAAACACATGCAATGATGCCGAGTGCAGGATGATCACAGGCCAGTGGGTGGAAAGTCACAGGCCAGTTGCAGTGTAAGCATCTCGGCTCTGGCAAGGGTCTCCACCTGGCTCCTTTAGCTCCAGTGCTCTAGCATAGCTCTGTGTGTCTTGTCCACAGGAATGTCTCTCAGGAAGTGAGGATGGGTCCCATCTCCAGAGAGCTATTTATCTCCTCAGCCCCTCTTAAAGAGGTCACCGAGCTGCAACCTGATTGACAGGCTAAGTTCCATACCTTCATTCTTAAGTCTCAAATTGAAAGCAGATTATGTAACTACCACAGATGGCCAGATAGCTGTCTTAGAATTTTCTTGTCATTGAATATTGAATGTTTCAGGAATTTCATCAGTGTATTTAAATATTTCTATTGGTTTTTCATCAACACCTCGACGCTTATTTTATATTAATGCCTTCAGTCCAGTTTGGACTCCTTCCTTCAGTATAAAACAATGGTTCTTGATCATATGCTACCTCTTGAAATGGTTGAACATCAACTTTTTCCTCTATTTCAGTAACTATTTATTTGTTTTATCTTTTAAAAATGGCATATACTTTACATACCATCTAATTAAATGGTTTGAGAATATTAAAAATAATTGTGCAATCAATTTTAGAACATTTTCTTCATCTCTGTACTCATCATTATTAGCTCCCAAATTTCCCCAACCTGACCTGCCATTACTCTAAGAAACCATTAATCTAGTTATTTTCTATATAGATTTACCAATCCTGGATTCAGTTGATGTATGGCTTACTATAAGAGCTGCAAAAGCCCCCAATAAAATGATTTATTGAAATTAAAAAAAAAAACATAGTGAAACAGAAAAAGCTCAATCGAAAATAAAGCAGAAAATAATAAAAATTAGAACACATTTAAGATGGGTCAAAAGGGAGAAAAAAATGATAAGGTGTCAAATTTTAGCTGAACTTCACTTGCATTAACCCATTTTCTAATGTGCTCTGTCTTGTAGTAAGGCTATTCACATCACTGGTTCTGGTCAGAGGGGTTTCTACAAAGGCTTAATCCATGTGGGGACTCCTAAAATGGATTGGGGTCTTTCACTGTCATCAATAGCATTCTGCAAACATGATGTTCAGAATTTAAGCTCTAATACAATTCCCACTTCTGATCCTAGATTTTATTGTTTACAATCTTTGGATCACATAGACTATTGTACTACTTTCATGTGAGTTTAGCTATTACCAAAATTAAATAGCTTCTTTTTCTAAAACAAGGTTTTAAAGATTCCAGACATTATTCTTTCTGATAGCCAGTTATCATATGATATCTTCATCACATTTTCCTATAGCAGTCATATCTTCAGGGATCCCTTCATGAGGGATCCATTACATATCTAATATATACATATATATATCCCTCTTCTACTGTAGTGCAACATTATCATTTTTTTGAGAAATATAAGTGACCTCAATGGGGTCTTTGGTAATTCTACTAATAATATTATTAAACTAGCCAATGGCATTTAAAACACTATTCAGATAAGGGGAGTATTCACATATTGGGAAGCTTTTTATACTAAAATACATGGGATGTTCACTTATACATATTTAAAAAGTTAAGTAATTGAATTATGTTTACAAAAACAATGACACATAATGGTACAAAGTCTAGTGATACTCACTTACTTTGCCAAGACTATATTTGCAGAACTGAGACTTCTCTTTTTCGGTATGTCTTAAAGAAATAAGAAAATATGAAAGTTGATTTATGGCAAATTTTAGTTATTGGGAAGCCACAAAAGCAAGAGGTTTTAATTTCTGTCTATTGACTTCCAAATACATGACCATGAATTTGTAAGTCCCCTCTTGTTCTGTCTACGGCATTACATGTTTAACTCCAAAAGAGCATGACAGTTCCTCTACTCTAACAGGGGTGCTAAGGTTAAGTCTGGTTCATTTAATGGCCTTTCCAAGACAAAATATGAAGTGATAGTATGGGGCCCGAGTGACAAAGTGCTGAAAAGAAAATCAGTTTTAAAATGCATAATTTACCATCTAATTCATAAAAGTGATGTCAAGTGTTTTCCCCAAGGACAAGTCAACCCCCCACCCCATGCGATACTCATGGAAGCAGTAGTGAAGAAATTAAAAGATACATTACATTGGTCAATCTGCTGCAAAAGACCTTTTTAAAGTGTTAAAGAGCAGGAATGTCCCTTTGGGCACTAAGGTGCGCCTGACCGAACCCTGGCTATTCTCAGTTGTCTCACATGTATGTGAAAGTTGGACATGGAATATGGAAGAATGAAGAAACATAGATGTATATGAATCTGTTTCCCTGATTAGATTTATTCCTAAGCATTTCATCATTTGTGCGGCTTTTATAAATTGTATTGTTTTCTTGATGTGTTTTTCAGAGCTCTCTATTTTAGCATACAGGTATCTGACTGTTTTTTGTTTGTTAATCCTGTGTCCTGCCTCACTATCAAATCTTTAGATTGTTTTTAACAATTATTTTGTCCTGTATTTGGGGTTTTCTACCTAAAGATTGTGTCCTCTGTGAATAGTGAGAGTTTTCCTTCTTCTTTACTCAACTGTATTTTTTATATTTCTTTTTGTTGTCTAATTGCTCTCAGTCTTCCAGCACAATGTAGAATAGGCATGGTGATAGGGAGCATCCTTGTTTGATTTCTATTCTAAGCAGAAATGTTTTCAGTTTTTCCCCATTGAATGTGTCCTTGGTTTTTCTTATATGGGCCTTATTATGTTGAGCATTTCCCCTTCTAATTATATTTTGAGTGTGATTTTATTATCATAAATGAGTGTTGAATATTGACAATGACTTTTCTGCTTATTGATATGGTCATGGGGATCTAATTCTTTGACTTCTTTATGTGGTTGATGAATTAGATTGCTTTTCTAATGTTAAACCATCCAGGACAATGATGAATAAGAGTAGTGATAGCAGGCATCCTCATCTGGTTTCTTTTTGCAGGGGAAATACTTTGTCTTTCCCCTGTTGAGTGAGATATTGACCATTGGCTTTTTTGTGTTGTGGACTATTCCTTCTATTTCTCTTTTGTTTAGTGATTTCATGTGGTGGATTGCATTGAACCATCCTCGTGTACCTGGTATTAATCCTATTTGATAATTCTTTTTTTTAATATGTAAATCATGTTATTGGGAGTGCTTACATCTCTCAGAACAATCCGTACATCAATTGTATCAAGCACACTGTACATATGTTGCCATCATCATTTTCAAATCATTTTCTTTCTACTTGAGCCCTTGGTATCAGCTTCTATTTTTTTAAATCATTTTATTAGGGGCTCATACAACTCTTTTCACAATCCATACATATATCAATTGTGTAAAGCACATATTCTTTTAATATATTGTTGAATTTTACTGAAAATCTTTGCATGCATATCCATAAGGGATATTGGGTTTATAGTTTATTTTTCTTGTTGAGTCTTTGCTTGATTTTGTTCTCAGGGTTATGTTCTCTTCATTAAATGAATTTTTGAAATTGTTGTCCAGTTGTTTATTCTGCAAAATCTGTGTGGGATTGGTGACAGCTCTTATGTGAATACTTGGTAGAATGCCTCTATGAAATCATCTGTTCTTGGACTTCTCTTGATTGGTGTTTTTGGTTTGTTAGCTTTGTTTTTAAATGTTTACTCCCCCTTTTGTATGTGTCTCTTAGGTTTTCTACATAAATCTGTATTAATCTGGATAGTCTGTGTGCTTCTAAAAATTTTTCCATATCTTCTTGGTTTTCAAACTTTTTGGAGAACAGTCTTTTGTACTGATTATTTATTTTTCATATTCTTTCATTTGGTTCTGCTCTAATGCCACCATTTCGTCTCTAATTATAGATATTTTCAACTTTTCATTATTTTTTGGTGTTGAGTTTCTCAGTTTTTTGTCATTTTCATTAATGTTTTCAAAGAACAAACTTCTTGTTGATTATTTTCCATTCCACCCCCCTGTATTCCAATTCATATAGTTCTGCCCTAATGATTATGATTTATTTCATCTTGATTTTTGTTTTTCTTGTTTTTTTAAAAGTCATTTTATTATGGGCTTATACAACTCTTATCACAATCCATACACACATCAATTGTGTAAAGTGCATTTGTACATTCATTGCCCTCATCATTTTCAAAACATTTCCTCTCCACTTAAACCCCTGGCATTAGGTCCTCATTTTCCCCCTCCCTCCCTGCTCCCCCCTCCCTCATGAGCCCTTGATAGTTTATGAATTGTTATTTTGTCATATCTTGCCCTGTCCGACGTCTCTCTTCACCCACTTTTCTGTTGTCCGTCTCCCAGGGAGGAGGTCACATATAGTTCCTTGTAATCGGTTCCCTCTTTGAGGGTAAGTTTTGTTGCTTTTGTTCAAGTTGCTGAAGATGCTGTATTGTGGTGTTCTCTCAGGGAAGCCAGCCCTTACAAATCATCTCAGTCCCGGCAAGCACAACTGTACAGCGATAATAAGTAAAGATTATAGTAAAGTCATAGAGAATAAGAGAGATAGAAGAGAGAGTCAGAAATAAAGGAGTTGGACACATTTCATGGTAGCATGCTCTCCCCAACCCTGCTTGGTGGTCCACATGAGGATGTGAAGATGGGAATTGCAGGAGCGAGTGAGAGAGAGCAATTTATTACTAACCAAGGCTTATATGTCTTTTAGGGGTATGCAAGCCTCCTAATTACAGGTAAAGACATAGGTAACAGGAAGGGGTTGTACTATAATAGGTAATGCAGTAATAAGAGGGGAAAATCTAAGGATATACAGGAAGTAGGAAGGGGAGGGATTGGGCTACACATGTGACAAGATGAGCAGATCCTAGATTCAGGCTAACTTTGGATGTCACTGAGCAGGTTTGACCAGATGATCAAGAACCAATGGTACTGAAGGAAGAAGTCTAAACTGCACCAAAAGCATAAGCAAATACGATTTTGAGAATCGGTGGAATACCAACTTAAATGCTTAAACAACCCCTTGCAGCGCTGAAAACAATCATTCTTCTATGTCAATAAATTTGGAAGATAGCTACTTGGCCAACCAAATAATGGCATCCATATTTTAACCATTTTAAAGAAAGGTGACCTAACCAAATGTGAATATATGCAAACAATATCATTATTATCACATGCAGTTAAAATATTCCTGCAGATAATGGTTGTAGCACTACATCAACAGGGAACTACCTGAAGTTCTAGCAAGATTCAGAGGAGGATGGGGCATGAATAATATTGGGGCTGAAGTCAGGTCAATTCCATCTGAACACAGAATACCAGAAAGATGTTTACTTGTGTTTTATTGTCTATGGAAAGGACTTTGACTGTATGCATCATAAAAAACTGTAGGTCATGTTGAGAAGAAGAAAAATACCAAGACACTTTGTTGTGTTCATGAAGAATCTGAATATCAACTAAGAAGTATTTTTCAAACAGAATAAGGGGGCATGCTTTTAAATCAGGAAAGGTGTGCATTGGGGTTGTATCCTTTGTCCATATTATTCAATCTGTATGTTGAGCAAATAATCTGAGAAGCAGAATATAAAGAAGAATGTGACATCAGGATTGAAGGAACACTTATTTACCACCTATGATATGCATATGACACAAACCTGTTTGCTAAAAGCAAAGAGGGTCAGAAGCACCTGCTGATGAAGATCAAGGACTAAAGTCTTCAGTATGAACCGCAACTCAATGTACAGAAAAGCAAAGTCCTCACAACGTGACCAATGGATAATATCATAATAAATGAAGGAAAGGTTGAAGTTGTCAAGCATTTCATTTTCCTTCACCCCATTATCAATGGTCATGGAAGCAGCAGTTAGGAAATCAAACAGCTTACTCCCTTGGGAAGATCTGCGGCTCAAGACTTCTTTAGATCTTAAAGAGCAAGAATGGCTCTTTGAGGACAAAGGTACACCTGACTCAAACCATAGTATTTTCAATTTCTTTATATGTATGTGGAAGTTGGACACTGAATGAGGAAGATCAAAGAAGAATCAATGCTATTGAATTATGATGCTGATAAAGAACATGGAAAACACCAGGGATTGCTGGAAGAACAAACAAACCTGGCTTGGAAGAAGTACAGACTGTATGCTTCTTAGAAGCAAAATGGTGAAACTTCATCTCAAGTACTTTGGAAATATTATCAGATCAGTCTTTGGAGAACAATATCATGCTTGGTAAAGTAAAAATAGAGCAAAAAGGAAACAATATTGGTACAGATGGATTGACACACTGACTGCAACAAAATGCTCAAACATGACAATTGTGACTTGGTGAAGGATTGGGCAGCATTTCAGTTTGTTGTACATGAGGTCTTTATGAATGGAGGTGGACGAGACTTGATGTTACCTAGCAACAAAAAACAATGAAAAACTTTGATGCTAAAATTTGGGGTTTTAAAAAGTTTTGAGCTACCAGAGAGAGTGGGAGAAAAATTAAAACAAGCTTCAGGTTCATTAAAGACACCACTTACTGGTGTGATAGAGACTGGTGGAACCCTGAGACTGTCCTGTATTCTAACTTAGTCCTAACGCTGCTTCTCAGAATCTTCTTTCATTCACTTAAAAGACAAAACTATAAAAGGAATAATAATGCCTGATGGAACATGTTCCTTAAAAGAACTATATAAGACTAAAGGACAGTATTTATTCAAATGTAAATTTAAGAAGACAAAGGGGAACAAGAAAACTGGGCAAACAGAAAAGGAGTATCCAAAGTATAAATGGAGAAAATGCTGGTAAGTTGTGGGGAGTGTAATCAATGTCATAGAAAAATCAATGTATAAATTGCAAAATGGGAAACACATTTGCTCCGTGAATTTTTATCTAAATGACAATAATGTTAGAAACAAAGTAAAATAAGATCCAATTTGTAAGATATAACTTCTGTGCTTACCAAAGAGGAGTGACAAAAACTGACGACATGCAGGAAAAATGTGTCCAGAGGACTAACAGACCACAAGCCTTCCCTACACTGGAATCAGAATTAGTGGCTGCCTAACGACCATCGGTGAACTCTTTTTGAAGTGATCATAATGCAGGGTCCTAGAGAGAGTGTGTGAAAATGTGGACCCAAAGTCTGAATTATTGAAAAGATTGGTCTTGCAGGTCAGAGAGAGACTGTTGGAACTCTGGAGACTGTGGTTCTGAGGCACTGGTCAAGCCTGGAACTGAACTCACCTTCATGGTGCCACAGTCAGACAAACCGCATACAGCCTGTGTAGGGTGAGCAACAACACCCCGAAGGCACTCGTTCCATAGAGCAGTATTACCCCAAATGAGTTCTACTTCCCCTGGTGAGGGGTGATGGTGTGCTGAGTAATCCAGAGAAACTTCAAAAATAGATACCTACACTTTATCCTGGATGGCAGTTACAGTAAAACATGTTTTTAATCCAAGGGTGCACTGAGTAATTTTTTTTTCCTCCTGAGAAGAGGGCAGTATACCAAATACTTTGGAAACTATGCCTTAGAACAATCAAGCAAAAAGACAGTGTTTGCCCACGGATAAAATCCAGAATGTCAGAATAGATAGGAACGAAAGGAATTGTATACAACCAACACTGGGAGGACCTAGAAAGAGGATTGATACATCGTGAGTACTAGAATTGATGTCACCAAATGAAATGTGTAAGAACTGAAATGATAGAAATAGTTCTGCTAAGAACATCATTGTGTGTCTCTTATGAACCACAGTACTCAGTAGTGTCTTGTCGTTATCAAATGCTCAGTACTTTCTACTTGAAGAAAGCCAAGCATGGGAAAGCATTATCAATGGTCAAACTCTTGGCCGAAAACGGGAAGGGTGGTGGTCTGAACATCGCAGGCACTCCTGGGGAGATTGTCCTTTAGGAAACTTTTTGGCGGTTCTGCTCTCTCATATGGAGTTTCTTTGAGGCAAAATTGACTCAACGTCATGTAACAAAATAAGGAGGCGACATTGAATTATGACACTTTCTCTATCCCGTTCATTTCCTTTGAGTTAATGGGACTGCTACTTGTCTCCAGTCAATTCCTTCTATACTGCCCTTCATAAAAGCATTTTAGAATTCGTTGTTTTCTCCTGCGTATTGTCTTTAGTTTTCTGAGTTTAAAGTTGACTTTTCAATATATGCATGATAGATGGCCACACGTTTCATGAATAAAACATGAAAAATATGAGAGGACATTTCATGGAATAATTAAAGCTATTATTAAAATATGAAGAGATTCAAAAACAGGAAGTGCCTTTTGGTGTTGTTTTTAAATTATGAAATAATTTTCTCTCTCCTCAATGTCAGTGACTTGTCTCTCACCAAAAATGTGTGTTATGTTGACCCTGTTATTCGGAAATCTAACCCTGTTCCTACATAGCAGATGGACGCATGCGACAGTAAGGATGTAGTCATTTCTGTCCTGGGAAGAAAATACTGTCCAGATTTATTCTATCATCTATGACTCACTCTGAACATCCCAAACTGCAATATTCTCCCTCACAATTGTGGAATACATTCGTTTGGGTATAAATCAAGTTTTTTTCATGTGTAACTGGGAATGGCAAAGCCATCTGCAAAGAGAGGTCCCTGGTAATGCATCTTTCACATCAGAAAGAAAAGAGGATCAGACTAACCTGAGGCATCTATTTAACTTTCAAGCTGCCTTTCCACTGGTCTCAATGGAATCTGCCAGAAAGCTGTAAGGCAAGTAGTTCTGCCTGCCACTTCGTTGCAGTTTGAAGAAAATGAACTTCTCAGAAAGTAAGCTCAACTGGTGATGACGTGTGATTCATTCTTTGCCGTGGCAGGCCTTGGCTGTGCACTATTACTCTCTTCATCTCACCTTTTCATCTAGAGGTGTCATTAAAGGAAAGAAATAATCCAAGTATCACAACTCTTTCGGATAACACGCACACACAGAGACACATGCACACAGCGCCCATAATTTTCATATGGTATGGATATCTTCAATATTTTACTCTAAAATGACAATATTATTCTAATTTATTGGACCAGGCTGACCTGCATGAGGTTATCCAGAAACCAGGCTGTCATTGTGGCATGTGTTAAGCAAAACTAAATACCGATTGTCATGGAAATGATCAAGTTTATAGTTTGGGAAATGTAATAATCTAGTGATTTTGCTCTGGTCTCATAATGATGGCACATTGGGCTGCTAACTTTAAGGTCAGCAATTTGACGTTATGAGTTTATGAGGGAGGAAGATGAGGCTCTCTGTTCTCCTAAAGAGTTGTAGTCTTGGAAACCCACAGGGACAATTCTACCCTGTCCTATAGGGTTGCTATGAGTCCGAATTGATTCGATGGCAGTGAGTGAGTTAGTGAGTGAGAGAGTGGCTGCTTAGTACAGAGAAATATTTTAATTTACTTGTGTCTACTGCCTTATTCTAGTAAAATTATAAACAACCTGGTAAAATTTATCTTGAGAATAAAACTGTTGAAAAATGCCATTTTAAATACATAGACTCTCCCTATTCTTGAACATGGAAATTCAGCTCTTCAATTATCAACCATCTCTGGGTCACTAACAAGTCAAGTATATCTTTAAGAATCTGTACATAAGTTAGAACAAGTGCATACAGTTCTTATATAGTCTTACTTTAATAAAATAACTTCAATTATCTTCAATTATTTGAATGATTCATGTGAAGAAAATGAAAGTGATTTTGATGAAGAATATGCTGTTAGTATGGGGTTGGTTAAATCATTTCAAAATGAAAGGAAATTTTACATAAGAGCATATAGGAGTTGTTTGATATTCATAACTGGGAGATTGCCTGTATACATACTGTTGGTGCTTTCACTAAAATATTTCACATAGTAACCCTTTCCATTGAAAAAAATACACTACAATTTTATTTCTTTATTGATATGAGCTAGTTTGTGTTTATACTTGAATACCATGATTGGAGAAGCTTCTGATAAAGGCATGGAGACTGCCTCTGCAATCAGTCAGAAAGACTCGCTGTGTTCTTCACTGATTTGCACCCAATGTGGCATTTAACCCTAACAGAGACCATTCATATGTATGAGCGTTAGTGTTCACTGGTTTTACATATTTTCAGACTTAACTGCACTCTGACATTTTGAATGTTCCCTTTTCTTACCTCATTTTACTTTGACTTATGCATTTTCTCCTATGATTCTAACACAGTATGACTGTGTGTTAGGCCAGGTTGACTAGAGAAACAAATCCAGACAAATTCATATATGTATAAGAAAGAGCTTTTTATCAAGAAATAATTTCCTATCGCAAAAACATCCCAGTCTAGTCCAACTCAAGTCTCTAAGCTCAATATAGTCCCTAAGCCCCTCTTCAGACACACACAACTGCACACAATGATGCAGAATGCAGGAAGATCGTACACCGGTGGGTGGCATAGCTGTGTGGATCCAATGCGGTGGCCCCATCACAGGGTTTGCACAGGTCTCAGTGTGGCTCTTCAATAGGAAGGTGAAGGTATAGAAAGAGGGGAAGGTTCCCAGGACCCTCCTTATGAGAAGGCCACACCCACAAGGAGGTACCATCAAGCTGTGACCTGATTGGCAGGCTAGACTCCACCCCTACACTCCTATATCTTGGAGTTGACATGAAATCATGTAACTACCACAGACTATCTTCCTATTCGGGCTAGTATACTGATCAGTCACACTGTATCCTTGAGCAGTTTTTCACCTACAGGAAATATTTGCTCTTTGAGTTATAGTTCATATTGAAAGGATTCCTCATATTTGAATGGAGCTTTTGAAGTTTTAGATGTGCTAGGTGTAAATCTAATTTAATAAAGCATATGGACATTGAGCTACCCTAGTAGGCAACAGCTTCTTACAAATATTATGGCACTTGACTGTTGTGAAAAGGATAAATCCTGAAAGAGAAACCATATTGAGTTCTATGACAGTCATGCAATGCACTTTCACCCTGGCTTCATAATAAGACACATAGCTAAATAATAATAATAATTAAAAAGTTGGCTCTTTGGTATTTGTGCAAATGTCCATCTATCTTTTCCATGTCCAGTGGGAGGAGGGAAAGGAGAGCCCAAGTCTGGCTGTGGCACAATTGGCTGTCCCTCCCTGGATGTCCTTGGAACAGATGCTGTGCTGCTGGAACTGTGCTTCATTTTGCATAGTCCCTAGAAAATAAATGTCATAAAAAATGTCACAGAAAGTCAAGGATATAAAGGGGTTAAAGGGTATGTTGCAAATAATAGGGAAATAATATATTTAATATGAATAGATCTCTTTTTCTTTAATTAATGGACTTTGAAATATACAAGTAAGAGTTACAGGAATGATTACATTTAATTATCATTCAGGTTATATGATATCTGCTAAGAAAAACAATATACTTCTCTAATCTGTGGATTTCTATTTTATATATAATTTTTATGATACAAAAGTGGTTAACATGTAATATTTTCTGTTCTCCACTAAGAGACTGAAAATATGCATCATTCATTTTCTTATGCAAATTAATGATTATCTAATATTACACTACTCCTCGTTCAGTTGCTTTGAATGGTAGAACAGAAAAAAGATAGCTCTTATTTTATAAGAAATTGTTCAAATTGAGGAAGTAAAACTTAATAAGGAAAAATTACCGATGATATTAGATATAGGAAAATTCACCAATGATGAAAAATATTGAAAGGATGCTGACATTTTAGCAGGGTTACAATGGTCAAGGAAAGTTTTGCTTTTAAATATCCTTTTTTGCAGAAATAGATTTAAAACATTCTGGACATGGATGGACAGAAAACAAGCTTAGCCATCTTGGCCTTTTGTTCTTATGAAGTTGAAATGATCCAGCAGGATAACAAGTGCTTCCCATTTGTTCGCATGGTAACAAGTGCTTTCTGATGATTGTTACAACTCTGACTTCATGAGAAAGAAGACCGGAAAACCCGAACACATAAGTAAGGGAATCAATCCAATGACATTAATTACAGACTGACTACCAGTGGCAGTGGCAGTGACACCAGTGAGCTGTGCAATCGAGGTTTATTGACAAATGATGGAGAAGTTGTTAATATCCAGTAGCTTCTCTGGAATATGCTTTCAATTCCCCTTTTTTGGCTGTTCAAAGACCAGTCCTGGAGAATCTTTTAGTTCAAAGTCTTCCAAAATTTTCCTTATTTTTTAATGTGAAAACACATATAATTTCTCAGATTAGCATAGGATATTCTTCATATTTCTATAAAACTAAGAAACTTTATCAGAAAAATAGTACCATATATTACTTGATTATTGTCTTATAAGAAAGAAAGAACTAAATACATCTACAGTTTAATTCTTGAAGAAATTATGACCATAATTCTACACAATCTGTTCATTTCCAGAATCATTCATATTTTGTAATCAAATATTTATTTGTTAAAGTATAGGTGCAGAGCCTATCTTTATTATTTTAAAAAGTTGCAATAGTTATGAATAATTTTCATTAACATTATTAAAACATCAGTATTTTATTTAATTGGAAAAAATCTAACAGCAAAAAGAAAGGGTAAAACTCTTATATTTTAGACCTTTAACTTGTGTGGTTTAATGTTTTCTTAAAGCAGCACTTCAGATATGTCTTTATGAATTTTAATATAGCATATTTTCCTCCTATGAATTTATATTCAAACTCTTAAGTTCTATTTGATTGTTTAAAATTCCAATCACATATGAGTCATCTTTATGCAGATGTCACTGTTTGAGAATAAATACCATGTAGAATATATCAAAACTCCCTAATTTAAAACTATTTCTTCAGTAATATTTCAAGTTCCCCATCAATTTCAGGCTCATCAAATCTTCCGGGAAATTTAATAATTGTAACAACTAGGGAAGGTTCATTCAGTGGCAAGTCACACAGGGAGTGAATCAGAAGCTCATGCAGCTAGATGCCAAAGTTCATATTGTTTTGATTTTTCACGATGTAGCATACCAGCCTGTGATCATGAGGAATCAATGAGAACAGGTATCAGAAGTTCAGAAACAAGCAACCAAACCCATGTGAGGGAGCGTGGATGTAGTGGAGACCCAAAACCCACCTGTAAGATTATTGGACAGTCACTCACAGACGGGTCCATAAATCCAAGGTGCAGTAGAACACTGATGACACCCATAACTATCTTCAAGTTCCTTAACCTTTCTTCCCCATAGTATAGTGTTTGTTTACCACATTAATCTTGTTGGACTTGCATATGTTCATTTGTATAATTATGAGAGTTCAAGACATGAAAGCCAAGACAGATAACCCTTCAGAAACAGTGACAGGAGTAATGGTTCCCTGAAAGTATGGGGGAGATGGGAGGAGCTGAAGGCATTGGGTACTGTATAACCTCACTGGAGGAGAGCAAACAACAGAATTGTATCCAAATGGATATATTAGATGGTGCATGACACAGCAATAATAAATATGATGGTTCCTGGGGAGTAGGGTTGGAGAGGGAGGGGAATACAGGGGGCCGATATCAAGGAGTTCAAGAAGAATAAAAATTTTTGAAACTGATTGTGGTAGCAATTGTACAAGTAGAACCTTTGATATGGTTAAGAAAAAAAATAAAAATTTCAGTCCAAGTTAGTCAGTAATCTAAATAAGTCCATGTTTACCTTGATTATTGGATAATTTGACACTGATAAAACATGAGGAGACCATAATTCTCAATAAAATCTGTTAAATCTAAAATGCTGAAATATAGGGCATGCATGGATGAAAGTTGGGTGAGTGGTTGGATGGATGGATGGATGGATGGATGGATGGATGGATGGAAGGGCCTGAGGAAGGGTGAGAGGAAGATAGGAAGAGAAAAATATATTGTAAGTATTCCAAAAAATGAAGACTTTTGTTAAGTGAAATGCTTTGAAATATCTCAATTACATAAACTCTAAAATATTAAGGCTTATTCAAGTTATTTATCATTCAAGTTTGTCTATTAAGCCGGTCTTTTTTTCCCCTTTGCTCTTCAATAAATACAGGATTCTAGCTCTTTCATTTTTAACATTACCAGGGAAAGTTTTAATTATTTAATGTCAAAAGAAAGCATTAAAGGCCATGTTTTCTTTGTTTTTCATTAGCCTTTCTCTCAAAAGCCAATTAATATGATTCCATCAAGCTTATGTTTTGTCCTTTGTCTCTTTAGTAGTATGAAACAGACTAGGAGATGCTTGAAAGTGACTCTTCTTGATATCGATGGATCGTAACCTTATATTTTAAAATATACCTTATTTTTTAAAAACTTATTTTATAAAATGAACCCTTTTCTTCTTATTTCCCTCAAATGATTGCCTTCATTTACTCCTGCCCCTGGCCTGATCATGCCATAATTATCCAATAAACTGATCCATTGAGTCAAGATCTCCTGTGGAGCTAACATTTTTCAATTGCCATTTAGCTCCGTTACATGTAAGCCAGGGATGTTAGCATCTCTCTATCACATGTTTCTTGGAACACTGTTCATCTGAGTCACACCTAGGAAATGAATCTCTAGCACAGGCCTTTCAAGAGTGCAGCTATGACATTTGAATTGTGTTCATATTGTAGCAAGGAAACACGTAAAGCCAGAAATTGTTTTTAAGGGATCAGCAAGGTGAGCGCTTATTCCTGTTTCTCAATTTCCTTAGTATAGACAGGATATTTAAGATTTTATGATCCATATTTTTCTAGATCGCACGTGTTTTTATTTTTCTTCAGCAAAGCTCAGCAAAATGCTTATTACAAACTGAGTCATGAAGCGTGCTTGCCAAAATGTTCCTTTTCCCCCACCTGGCATGAATTTTAAGGAAGCCTGGGAAGAATTATGGTTTAAAATTGAGGTTATGTATAAATTGGTAGTTTAAGCTAAAATCCTATTCAAAGCCTATCTGAAGTGAACACTTCATAACCAAAGACTTCAATTGTTGCTGTCTTCCCTAAAATCATGAAAACGAAGGTCCTATTTCCTAAATGCATATAAGATAAAATATATAGATTAAAACTAAGCTATATTTGTGAGAAATAATATTGAACTCTAAAATATGAATTCCATATCATAGTGCAATAGCTAAGCACTGAGTTGCTAACCTATAGGTCTATAGTATGAACCCACCAGCTACTCCATGTGAGAAAAGAGACCCTGGGATAAAAATTAAAGATTAAGGTTTTGGAAATATTACAGTTCTATTTTGTACAATAGGATTGATATAAAATAGTTTTGACTCAACTCCTGAACTACTTCTATGAAGCTAATATAACTCTGATAACAAAACCGGGCAAGGATCCCACAAGAATCGAGAACTACAGACCAATATCCCTAATGAACATCGATGCAAAAATCCTTAACAAAATACTTAGCCAACAGAATACAAAAGTATATAAAACAAATAATTCACCATGACCAAG
>NW_022111368.1:276800-306890 GCF_000313985.2 Echinops telfairi
ATGTGACCTTCTCCCTGAGGGATGGAAAACAGAGAAGTGGGTGAAGGGAGACGTTGAACAGGGCAAGATACTACAAAATAATCATTTATAAATTATCAAGGGCTCATGAGGGAGGGGGGAGAGGGGAGGGAGGGGAAAAATGAGGACCTGATGCCAGGGGCTTAAATAGAGAGTAAATGTTTTGAGAACGATGAGGGTAATGAATGTACAAATGTGCTTTACACAACTGATGTATGTATGGATTGTGATAAGAGTTGTATGAGCCCCTAATAAAATGATTAAAAAATAGTATTGACTCAATAACAGCATAATCCCACAATTATGTGTCGCTTAAAGAAAAGAAAAAGTATAAATTATATTATAGATTAAATAGTCTTTGTGGGGCCCCAGTAGTTAATAAATGGTGCTAACAGAAGCTTGGTGGTTTAAATCATCCCTGAGGTCACTAGAAAGAATGGGCTGGTGATTTAGTTCTAGAAACCGTACCTTAATGTTCAGATTTAGCCCAGTATTACTCTGACACACACGACAAATGGTTTTTGTAACATTCCTGAGATGGCTGCTCATGCTTTAGTTAAGGACTCTTAGAATTATTTTTTCCTTTCCTTTTTTTAATTAAATCATTTTATTGGGGACTTGTACAACTCTTATCACAATCCACACATACATCCATTGTGTCAAGCACTTTTGTACATTTGTTTCCCTCATCATTCTCAAAACATTTGCTTTCTACTTGGGCCCTTGGTATTCGCTCCTCATTTTTCCCCTACCTCTGCACTCCCCACTCGTCCATGAACCCTTGATAATTTATAAATTATTATTATTTTGCCATATCTTACACCGTCAGACATCTCCCTTCACCCAATTCTCCACGTCCATCCCCCAGGAAGGAGGTTATATATAGACCTTTGTCATCTATCCACCCTCTCTCCCTCACCTTTCCTCCACCCTCTCAGTATCACCCTTCTCACCACTGGTTCTGAGGGGTTCATCTGTCATGGATTCCCTGTGTTTCCAGTTCCTATCTGTACCAGTGTAAATCCTCCAGTTCAGCCGGATGTGTGAGGTAGAATTGGGATCATGATAGTGGGGGGCAAGAAGCATTCAAGAACTGGAGGAAAATTGTATGTTTCATCATTGCTACAGTGCACCCTGAATGGCTTGTCTCCTCCCCACAACCTTTTTGGAAGGGGATGTCCAATTGCCTACAAATGGGCCCTGGGTCCCCATTCTGCACTCCTCCTCATTCACAATGCTATGATTATTTTTGGTCTTTGATGCCTGATACCTGATCCCTTCGATGCCCCTTGATCTCACAGGCTGGTGTGCTTCTTCCATGTGGACTTTGTTGTTTTTCAGTTAGATGGCTGCTTGTTTATTTTCAAGCTTTTAAGACCCTAGATTCTATATCTTTTGATAGCTGCGCACCATCATCTTGCCTCATCACATTTGTTTATGCACGCATTTGTCTTCGGTGATCATGTTGGTATAAGCTGGTGTGCTTCTTTCACATGGGCTTTGTTGTTTCCCAGCTAGATGGCGGCTTGTTTATCTTCAGGCCTTTAAGACCCCAGACCCTATATCAAATTATTATTTTTTATATGTCAATGAGTTTGAACTAGATAACCTAGCAATAACTTCAAATTTCAGGAAAAAAATGAAACTAACATTTCTATAGGATTCCACATGACTTGTTGCTCTTAGGTAGTTTAAATAATTATTCTGCAAGAATATTGACCATATTATCAAATTGTTCAGCAAATTTTATGCTGAAATATTGAGAAGGTGAGACATTCTAAACACAGCTTCACAAATACTTGTATCTAGCCTATTGGACATAAATAATTTTTATTTTATTTATTTGTGAATTAGTGAAGGTTTACAAAACAGATTAAAATTTTCATATTCCATAACTTATCTGAATGTTTTGACCAGTCTCTATCTTGTTTTGTCCCCATTTCCTTCTTGATGACTATTATCTTCCCTTCCATACAGGTTATCACCTGTCTACTTTCTAGTCTATCAGTTTTACTTCAATCCCATTCAGCATAAGGATTAGTATTATTACATTTAATGCTCCTGAAGTCAAAAAAAAAATAAGGGAACTCCGTAAAGGGAGTTTCATCAGCATTTATGTATGGTGAGTGGGTCTGAAAATTTGAATGGACATCTAAGATATAACTATTAAACTCTTTCTGTCTACATTTTTTGGAAAGTGAAGGAAAAATAAAAGAGTTAGTCCAAATGAGTAATTGTCCAGATGGACCACAACCTCTAGGTGATGCTAGATGGACTAGCTGATGCTCAAGTACCACCACTGTCTCAGGATAGCTATATATTATAACAAAAGTCAACGTCATTAAAAATACCATTTTAATTGTGTCACAGAGATTGTGGAATCCCCAAGAATGAGGCCCTTAAATATCCCTTAGGCCTGGAACTGAATCCATCCCCTTTGATCAACTTTCATCTAAACAAAAGGGAATAGCCCTAGTAAGAAATGAGTGTCTCAGTATAATGAAGTCTATAATCTACATATAACCCCCTCCCAGGGGGATGGGCAACAGAAAAGGGGGTGAAAGGAGACATTGGTCAGTGTAAGACATGAAGAAAAATTAAAATTTATAAATTATCAAGGGTTCATGAGGAGGGGGGAGTGGGGAGAATATGGAAAAATGAGGAGCTGATACCAAGGGCTCAAGTAGAAAAAAAATGTATTGAAAATGATGATGGCAACAAATGTATAAATGTGGTTGACACAGTGGATGGATGTATGAATTGTGATAAGAGTTTTATGAACCCCAATAAAATGTGTTTTTTTTAATCAAGTATATAAGATGAAAAGGTCAGCAGTGGACAAATAATAAATAAAACAGGGATGGACAAAAAAGAAGGATGACTGAAAACAGGAAAAATCAAACCAAACCCATTGCTCTCTAGTTGCTTCCTACCAATAGAATTGCCCCATAAGTTTCTGAGACTAACCCTTCTCAGGAGGAGAAATCCTCATCTTGCTCCTTCAGAGCTGTTGAGCTCCTGACAGCTGAATGGCTGAGGGTTTGGAATTGCTGGTCTTTGGCTAACAGCCCGTATCATAACTGCTGTGCCTCCAGGGCTCATTGGAAACAAGGTGGGAGTGGGAAAAGTTCTATGACTTTGAGGACATGCAACCAATGTCACAAAACAAATGTGTATAAGCTGTTGAATCGGAAACAAATGTGTCCTCTAAATTTGCACACAAATAACAACAAAAAGTTCAAAATAAAAAAATCATCAACACTCTTCATAGGATCACAGAGCCATAAGCACTCTGTAAAAGTTGAGTCATAATTACTTTGAGCCTTTTTGTTCCTCAGTGAGAACAGAAAACAGTGGAGTGTGTTACTGTTGTAATTTTTTTTTAAAGTGACTATAGTATAGGAAGATTGCTTTAAAACATTTGAATATATAATACTTCAAGCATCTTCTTTCATAACAAAGAATAATATCTACAACTTTCTGTGACTGGTTGTCAATGTTTTAATAAGCATGGTTTAGAGAACCAAGATCAAAATGAATGTAGCATTAGTTACACAGTTATTCTTTAAGTTTACCAAAAAAGGATAACTATAGCTAATAAGTCAGATTCATTAAAGAGTGTTGGCATTTAAAAAAACCCGGTTGCATTACTATCAATCTTGATATTCCCATATCATTATAGCTTGTTGGCATTATTCCCAAAGAAATGCAAACATTTATGTATCTTCAAAAGAAGCATATGCTAACAAATGACATTGTATAAATATTTTATTATTTTCTTGTGACTTGAGACCTCTTCTGTAAGAGCACAAAGAGAAGAGGTGACATTTGGCTTTCTATTCACCCCCAAAAGATCTGCTGAACATTTATTTCAAAAACTACACAAGGATCAGAGCGCATACTGAGTACATCATTTCTGAGGCACCGCGTGCAGCTCTGAGGAAACGCTATAGGTGGTAGAAGTGAGAATTAAAACTGCCATGCTCCTAAGGCATGTCCTTTTCTTATTTCCTTTCAAAACTTTCTGTGATGGCAAATTCTTCCAAGTCTAGTGATATAATTAGTTGCCTCAATTTGGGGAATTTCCAAGCCATATAAGTCTTTTATATTGTGCTTACGAGAAGTCTAAAATTAATTTATGAGAAAAAACCAACATAGATAAGAACATATTTTGATTTTACCTCTACCAAAAAAGTTAAACTCACTAACATAATTAATACTAATGTCCTACAAAACAGCTGAAAATGTTTTTAATATGTCAATACCATTTTAATTTATATGTTCATAATTATATTGTAACAAAAGCACAGTGGGAAAAATGTAGGTTTAGAATGAACAGAGGAACTCTTCTTGGTGTTTAATATCCTCAATGAAATCATGGTGATAATTATTTTACTCCACTTAGAATAGCCTTTTGATAATAAAGTTTAACACCCACAGATACTTTTATAATATATAAATAATGGCATAAAAACAAAGAGGTAATCATGGAAAGCTGATTTATATTATACTGCTCTACAAAGTAGCGATATCACTGGATAACACACCTTTTGGTACCTCAAATATTAAATAGTTTCTTGGCACATTTGACCTGAGCATTCCAAATATGGCATCGGTTGGCCCCCATGTGTCTAGTTTTTGACACATGAGCATTTGCTGTATACCATTATTCACTCTGTTCGACCATCAAATAATCACGAAGTCATACTGTAGTGTTAGCTAGCCGGAAATAGAGGAAGTAAGTGCATGCTGATATTATTTCAAGTAGTTTGTGTTGAACTAAATAGTTAGGTCAAGATATAATTCACATGGTGCAAAGATATATTTGAATAGTACAAATTACACAAACTTGGAATTTTCCCCAAGTATCACTTCACCTTTATTAGGAAGAGAATAGCATCTATTTCTAATTTGTTATCTTAAAAAGGATCCAGAAATAAGAGGTATGGTACAATACATAGGGAATCCTAATGATGTCGTGGGTTATGTGATTTATTATTAACCATAAGCCCACCAGCCAGTCTGCAGGAGAAAATTGGGACTTTTTATTCCCATAAAATTTTTATAGCCCCCAAAACCCAAAGCAGTTCCACTTTGTCCTAAAGAGTCCCTGGGAATCTTAATCAAAGGACTGTAAGTGAACTTAGTATAATACATAAATGTTCAAAAGTTCTGAAACTCAAAATGAGTCTGACAGAATTCAAACTCCTTAATTAAAATTAAAGTTAAAATATTCCAGTCTTATTATAATATGTTACAATTTCTCCTCCTGTGCACAGAAACTCAGTGAGTATAGAGATAGAACACATAAGTCCGGAAGAAAGAATTGCTCAAAATTAATGGAAACAATGAGGGAGAAAGACAAGACTTATTCTTCTTGTGAAGGTTAACTCTCTCAGAAAGCCACGGGGCAGTTCTACCCTGTCCTATCGGGTTGCTTGCATTTGAAATACTGATGGCATAGCTTTCATCATTATAATAACATGCAAGACACCACTGTATAATAAATACACCAATAGACAGGTGGTAACTATTTACATCCATGGGAAACTATGTTCATTGATTGTATAATTTGACATTGATTCTTCCTGGGAAGTATGTTAGTGGGCAGTTCCATCCTCAAAGAAAGTTCGGTGCATCCTGATAGTCATTCACCTGGAGGCTAAATCAAATCTTGATTTATAATCACCACTGCTATGATGGATGGGAGTTTGCCAGATTTGTGTAGAACTCTTTTTACTGTCTGCTCACTTTTTATTTTGACTGTTTGGTAAAAGGGACTTACTATTCCATTTTACAGCCCATTTTATCACAAACTTTTTTTTATATGTAATGAAATCTATTTATTTATTATTTTATTTTATTTATTTCTGTTTTAATAGTTTTATTAGGGGCTCATACAACTCTTATCACAACCCATACAGACATCAATTGTGTAAAGCATATTTGTATATTCATTGCCCTCATCATTCTCAAAACATTTGCTCTCCACTTAAGCCCCTGGCATCGGGTCCTCTTTTTTTCTCCTCCCTCGCCCCTCCCTTATGAGCCCTTGATAATTTATAAATTATTATTTTGTCATATCTTGCCCTGTCCGACGTCTACCTTCACCCACTTTTCTGTTGTCTGTCCCCTAGGGAGAAGGTCACATGTAGATCCTTGTAATAGGTCCCCCCTTTCCAATCCACTCTCCCTCTACGCTCCCAGTATCACCACTCACATCACTGGTCCTGAAGGGACATTTTATAAGTCCCTTTCTCGCTAATGCATTCTGTTTTCCTTTCAACTGCATTGTCTATAAACAATTCCATTTATCCTTAAATACCTGTCCGCTTATACCATGAACATTAAACCATGTTTCTTTACCTGCATATATCTTGGAAGAAATGTATGTGCTGTATTCTCAATTTCCTCAGCTACTCATCACTTCTGATTCCAAACTACTCTGGCTTCTTCACAAAACCAAATCCACCAATCAGAACTTTATAAAGACAGAAAAGCCTACCATCCCACCAAATCACTATAGTATGTCTTTCTTGGTTCCCTAGGAATATTACATAATGTGCAGTAGTATAGAATATCCAGTCATGCAGTCAACATTGAGAACTCTTTCTCCAGGGGAGCAGCTGGTGACTGACCTTGTGGGTAGCAGACTCATCCACAGTTCACTAGGCCAGCAGCCTTCGATGGAAAATGGTAGAGAAGTGTATTTACATAAGATTTATAGATAGTTCTCAGTATAATTTTAAAAGTTGTGAATTTTATAGTTAATATAAGAGTAGAATGAAGAAGACTTGGAGGATTGTTAAATAAATACATGAAAGAAACAAAAAGGTTTGGAAGCAGGAAAATGTAAGGTCTTGGATTGAATGAAGTCAATGCAATACTGTATTGATACTTTGTATGTCTATACACTGAGGACTGCTACTCACAAAATTCAGGGCCATGAGCTGATTTCAACTCACAGAAACCCCATAGGGCAGAGTAGAACTGTCCCAGGGGTTTCTAAAGCTGTAACTCTGTACAGGAATAGAAATCCTCATCTTACTACTGTAGCATGGCTAGTGCTTTTGAACTTCAAACCAAGAGATTAGCAGCTCATGGAGTAACCCACTGTGCCCTACGCTCTTCTAAGCATGGTCTGCAGCAAACTATCAGCAGTTCTTCAGGAGAAAACAATGTTTTCTACTCATCTCATGCAAATATTTATAGTCTTGTAAACCCATAGTGGCAGTTCTTCAAAGTTCTATAGAGTACCTAAGTGCTAGATTCAACTTGATGCCACTGAATTGAATTTTACATATACCCCCTAAAGACGACATGTAGATTACTTTCCAAAGACACTACATATTATTCAGAGAAGGTTAAGAATATAGAGAGAAAACAGTAACAGCACAATTCCCATTAAGAATTCACCTTTGTCAAATCCCTTGGATCCGCAATCAGAATCCTGTAAAGTGGACTCTTGAGAAACAATATATAATGACGGGGTCAGTAGTGAGGGTGGACTATATGTACTAGCTTTTTTCTAAGGATACATTGGAGTCACTAAGTTTGGATTCATATACATTACCTTCAAGAAAAGGGATTATTCCGATTCTATTCATAACAATCTTATGTACAACAGAATAGAGAAAGGATGGCCATTCTGCCTCATCATTATCATTGTCACTGTTGAGACCAATATTGCTGACACTGTATCAATTCATCTTGCTGAGATGATCCCCTACTTTTCCAAGCATTGTTTTGTTGTTCAGAGACTGGTCCCTCCTGATAACATTCCCAGTGCACTTGAGACAAACACTAACAATCCTCACTTCTAAGGAGAATTCTAGTTGTGTTTATTGCAAGACACATTTGTGCATGCACCTGGCAGTCCATGGTATATTTCATGAACTTTGCAAACACCATAATCTGAATGCACTTCCATGCTCAAGCATACATCTCTTTGGTTCCACAAGTCTTCCGCTTACGTTAGCTACTCTATGTCCAATAACAAATTTAAGAGTCTTTTCTGGCATTTATTTTAGTGATTTCCTTATTTTTTTGTTTTGTAAAATGTCTTTCGATACTCATATATGATTTTTTTAATGTCATCTCACAACTCATTTGGTATTCAGTTATTAAGGCTTACTGCAACAAATCTATGTATATAGTCGAGTATAAGTCGACCCAAATATCCGACAGGGCATGTAATTTTACCACAAAAACTACATAGAAAATGTGCTGAAAAAACTCAGCTATACTCTAATATAACCGGTATGATTGAAGTGTTATGTATTTCAGATGGTTTGCACTAACTTGAATATATGTGTTAGTCTGGGTAGACTAGAGAAACAAGTCCATAGAAACTCATATGTGTACAAGAGAGAGTTTTATATAAAGGGTAATTGTGCATTAAGAAAGCATCCCAACCCAGTACAGTCAAGCCCATAAGTCCAAGATTAGTCCATATATCCGATACCAATCTATAAAGTCCTCTTCAGATTCACGAAACACATGTAATGATGCTGTGTGCCGGACAATCACAGGCTTGTGGGTAGAAAGTCGTTGAATCCAGTGATGCTGCAAGCATCTCAGCACTTGCGGGGATCTTCATGTGTCCTCTCTGGCTTCAGAGGTCTGGTTACATCAGGCTAGGTCCATGTGGCATCTGCACCTCAGGGCACTAGCTTAGTTCCATGTGTCTTGTCAGCTGCAATGTAGTCTGTCTTCCACCTCCAAGCAGGAAATCCCAGATTTCCCAGAATTCTCAGGAAAAAGCCATGCCGACACAAAGGTCTCATTGGCTATGATCTGATTGACCGGCTAGACTCCACTGCTTCACTCTTAATCCCCTCAAGTCCCAAACTGACACCAGATTATGTACCTACCACAATGTATATATAAGCAATTGTTAGCTTGTTTATAGTTCATCTCTGTTTTTTTCTTCCTGATGATATTTAGCTTCTATAGATGTAGATTATTTCCACATATGTAGCCCTTTTGATTTTTGTTTATCTCATCCAGTGGGGTTCATATGTATATCACTGTTTGTATTGTTGAAAGGGGTATTTTCACTGAATGAATTGTTGATCTTACAGAAGTCTATCATTGGTCTGAGTGCTATTTCTGTCAGCAAAATCATAGTTTTCAGGTGCTGGTCCTTTTTGTCTTTAACTTTCACATTGCAATCACCAGGAATTAATGCATTCTGATGGCATGTTTGATCAATTTTAGACTGTAAAACTTGGTAGAAATCATCAATTTCTTCATCTTTGGCATTTATTGGTTTGTGTATAAGTTTGAATAATAGTTGAACTAACGTCTTCCTAATACATGAATAGAGCTTATCTTATCACTGATAGTGTTGTACTTCAGGATAAATCTTGAAACTCCATTTTTGTTCACTAGCACTTAGGATTTCAATATGACATATCATATCATTTTGATAACTTCTAATTTTCCTAAATTCATTAATTTCATATTCTAACCAACTGTTGGTGTTTGACTCTTTTTCTTCTCACTTTGAGTTATGCTATATCTTAAATTCCTTCCTGAAAGACTTATTCCGTCAGATATCTTTCGGGTTAACTTTTATTTGAGGAGGCAGCTCTTCTCCAGTTGTACTTGAGTGCCTCCCACCCATAGTGCTCATTTTCTTGTGTTCCCCCAGACAATGTTCCACAACTATTCACAAGGGGTTCACCACCTATTTTATTTTAATTAAATCACCAAATATCCCACCCCACCCCTCTTAGTCTGGGAATGATCCAGAAACTTGTCTACTGTGTTGACCATGTTGAAGCTTGAAATACAATGCATAACTTACAGCATTGTACCAATACACACTGACAGACAAGTAACGTAGAAAGGAAAAATATTAAGTAAATAGTTGAATCATATATTGTTCTGCTATTTGATGGATACAACTCTTTTTTAGCGATTTGGGGGCAGGAAAATAATATATGACAAATCATTTTCAATGAATCGTTTTTGTTATTTTTATGATGAATTAAATGATAATTCCACCTAAAATGAAAATAATTACTACAATAAGGTACTGTGCACAATAAACCTAGTAAAAAAATCTAGAAATAAAGAGACTAACTCTATAGTCAGTCATACACTGTTGTTAGGAAATGTGGAGCAACGGAAGCTCTCATATTTCTGGTGGGGAGGCAAAATTATAAAACTTCCACAACCATGTTAGAAAACTGGTTGGCATTTTCTTGAAAGTTCAGGTATATATTCACCATGTATTCCAGCCAATCTATTTCAAGGTTTTTATCTAAGAAAGATGAAAGCACCTGTCTATTCAACAACCTACTTAACAAATGTTTATAGCAGGTTTATTTGTAACAACTTCACACTGTAAAAACAAAAATGACGAATGAAAGGATAAATTATTTTATACAAAGATAATATTATTCTGCAATAAAAAGAAATGGACTATTGAAACAAATGAATTCTAAAGTAATTATATTGAATGAAAGAATTTTGACCAAAAAGATACTTTGTATGTATATCATGCATGCACACTGTATAATTTTATTGTATATAATATTAGAAAATCCTAGTTCATTTATAATGACATAAATGAGACCCATGATTATCTAGGTAAAGAGAATGAAGGACAGAGAAATTACAAAGTGGTTTAAGAAAACTTTGTGATACTGCTATGGTTTTAATTATGTCTCTTCCAAAATATGTACAAAGTATTGGCATCTATATATGTAGATGTAATCCTGCTTGGAAGGAGGAAGTCTAGGCTTTCTGCTCCCATAAGCCATTACAGGATGGGAAGCCCACAGGGTGTCACTATGAGTCAGCATCGACTGGATGGCAGAGGGACATCTGCCATAAGAGGTTTTACAATCTGATAGCAAGATTGTTCACATCCCTCACCTGTGATCAGAAGGGATTCCAGGTGGTTCACTTTTATTACCATAAGGAGGCTCAAGATTTCAATTTGCCACCTGTTACTTTGATGCCGTACTTGCTGTATTAGGACATGTATTAATCTGGCACACATGAGATTGGCATTGTCAGTGAATATTATTGTAAAATTTGCCTGGCAACCACCTCTAATTGTTTGGGTAAATAACATCCAGCCACGTATGGACTTATTCTGTGAATAATAAATGAATACAAGGGAATAATTCAGGTATCAAGATATATAATTATCTTACACCTGTTCAATCTCCCTGTATCCATACTGTTTTAAAATTAGTACCATGGACTAATCAATGACATTATTAACATTATGCTCCGGGGACATGATCTGTAAGAAGCTCTTTACCATAAATTTACAAGGATGTCTCTAAGGTGAGCCTGAAGCAGATTTTTAAAAGGGAGATAGAGAGAGATTCATGAATATCTGGATTTGGGGATTGCATTTAATCCTAGCTCCAATCTAAGAACAACCAGTTCTTATGAAATGGTCTTGCCTGATACTCACCTTTATGAAAGAAATACAGAAGATATGGGTACAATAGCAAAGTGTGGTGAAGAATTTAGATGGTGCACAGCCATCAAATAGAATAGAATCCAGGACCTTAAAGGCTTGTTTGTAAATAAGCAGCCATCTATTTGAGACTTAAATTAAATCCACATGGAAGAAGTTCACCAACATCTGTGACCCAAGGATTGTCAATTTTATAATCCAAAACCAAATAAGGGAATACTATCTGAGCTAAAATTGTGAGATTCTAGTGTGCACAGGCTACGGATGACAGTGGAAGCCCAAAATCCATTTTCAGGAGCTACACAAGGACTAAGCCTCCAGTGATTTCACTTGAACCATAGTTGAGGAATGGTAATAACCTGCTTATCAGAAAGTATTAATATAGTCATCAGAGATGACTATAATAGATTAAAATGGTAAATCTGACTTGAACATTTAAAACTTTGTCATTTGATCTCTCCTTTGATACACTTTGGACTTGATTGGGTTTTTTATATTTTCTGTGTTTTCTATTTTCATATTGGATTTTATCTCTGTAATATTGTGTCATTGTGGTTAGCCTTCTTAAAGTTTTTCTATGTGTTTTCTATGTTTTTTTAATATATGAAACCCAGGATCAATGAACTTATAGAGAGAGCAAATACAATAAGAGTTCTTGGGGTATATGGGAGAGCTGGGGGTGGTTGGTAAAAGGGGATCAGACATCAAGGAGTCCAAGAAGGAAGAAAATATTTTGAAACTGATTTAGATAGCTATTGTTCAATACTACTTGATGTGATTGAACTATGGAATGGCATGTCATCTGTATTATCTCATAATAAAATGGTTTGAAAAAATGGAAAATAAATTCAACAAAGCAAAGTTTTAATAATATTGCGAACCAAAAAAACCCAAATAATATGAAAATTAAGAAATAGGAGTATCGACTCCATGGTTCTCCTTCATTCTTGTCCAGACCACAAGAAAGATGTTAGGGGAAAGACAAAATTCAGACAAGAGTCAGAGGAAAGAGTTGAACAGAAAAAGATAAATTTATTGTAGGTGATACTTTAGAAAAGAAGTCCAAAGGGCTCTTAGCCAGTTTAAAAGACCTGGTAGAATGTAGAACTGAACATTTCATTTATTCAGCTATTGGAGAATCTCCCACCATTGGCTGGCTTTCTGGCAGGTGTTTTGCTATTGACTGATCCTCTATAGTGTACCTCCTTTTTCAAGGTATGCCTATCACTGTACCCTGCACTTCACACAATGCCATTGTTTCCAGACCCCAAACCCAATCGTTGATTCTGTCACTGTGGGGCTGCGGTGAACATCCTGACTTTCTCCACCCAGCTTTCACTATCTCTGGTCTCTGCCATTGATGAAGAAATATGTCTTATCTGCCCTTCACCTTCCTTGGGGCTGGAGATGTATGTGTGGGAACAGGTCTCCACCTCTCCTTTGTGTTATGATTCCTGTCAGATATCTGCCATCATCATCTCTCCTCCCTTTTCCCGCCTCTGCCTCGCTCACACTTTCACAGTGAATTTCAAAGCTGGCACTTGAGCACCAATTAGGGAGTCAAGGACAGAAAGACAACAACAAAATCTCTCTGCTGTCTCTGTTGGGCCTCTTCGGGCTATTTGATCTTCTCCCATCTACCCTTGGTCTGTTTCTTCCAGGATGAGAAAGAATGTAATCTCCTGAAGGTAGCCTAGTGGTGACTTGGACTGCTAACCTCAAGGTTAGCAGTTCTAAAACATTAGCAGCTCCAAGGGGGAAAGATGAAACTTTCTACTCCCTTGAAGAGTTGCAGTCTCAGAAATCACCAGGGGCAGTTTCACCCTGTCTTATAGGGTTGCCATGAATCAGAATTGATTAAAGGGCAGTGGGTTTAGTTTAGCTTGGAAGATATTCTATGGAACACAGATTAAATTCTCTGGTCCATATGACCATGGGGGAAAGAACCACACATCCACTAACAAGGAATGAACAAAGCTTACAGTCAGGTAAGCAAACTAAAGTGCCCTATGACACACTTCTCAGTGAAAGAATTAGCCCTTTGATAGTCAAATACTGGATATGTAGCATAGTTGGGGATTTAGTTTGGTTGAGACCCAGGGTGTAATAGCCCCTGCGTGGTCAGCCATTCAAAATCCCCAGATCCTTGGGGAAAAGCCTGGGCTTTCTACTCTCCTAAACAGTTGCAGTCTCTGAAACGCACAGGGGCGTCACTGTGAGTCAACATGGACCAAAGGGCAGTGAGTTTGGTTTGGTTTTGGTGTGGTTGAGTTTGGTTTGGTTTTGGTGTGGTTGAGTTTGGTTTGGTTTTGGTGTGGTTGAGTTTGGTTTGGTTTTGGTGTGGTTGAGTTTGGCTTGGTTTTGGTGTAGTTGAGTTTGGTTTGGTTTTGGTGTGGTAGCACAAATAAAACCCCTTCTAAACCTAACCAGTAAAGAAGTTCTAATTCAGGAAAGGAGAAGCCGGGCCATTTAGGTAAGTGATGCAACCCCAGACCTTAGTGAATATTGGTATGACAGCCCTTAGAGTAATGAACATATCAATGGGTGTCTGATTATCCCTTGGGGAAAGGTAAATTGTTTTTCTGTGAACCTAACTCCCTTGTGTCCCATTGCTGGAGAATCCTCTAGTCATTGTAAAAAATTGGTTAATTCCCTCATAGGACTATTTAATGAAAAGCCTGTTTCTTTTCACATAATTAAAGGAATATAACTTGCTTGAATTTCACTGAATCTTTGAAGTATTTTGGAGCTAGTTATTCCCTTGTCATTGCTTGCAGAAATAAACTTTGAATTTCTCAAATCAACTTCATCTCTGTCTTTGGCTCGACAGTGACCCCTTCTCTGCCAGCAAAATCAGTAACAGGAGGCTTTACTATAATAATTGAGAAAACCTTAAACCAATCCCAACTGAGGATTTTGTAAAAAAAATTACTCCATAGTCTGAAAAATATAAATATCATAAACTGTAGCTTTCAAAACTATTAATATCATAAAAGGTAACTTAATAATTGTTAAAAATTTGAGGAGACTAAGACGACATTAAAATCAAATTTAATATCAGCCTGTGTGATCATGAAGTGTCGAACGGACCACTGAAGACAAAGGGGTGCATAAGCAAATGTGGTGAAGAAAGCTGATGGTGCCCGGCTATCAAAAAGTATAGCATCTGGGGTCTTAAAGGCTTGATGGTAATCAAGCGGCCATCAAGCTCAGAAGCAACAAAGCCCACATGGAAGAAGCACACCAGCCTCTGCAACCACGAGGTGTCGAAGGGATCAGGTATAAGGCATCATCAGAACAAAAAATCTTACCATAGTGAATGATGGGGGGAGTGCGCAGTGGAGAGCCAAAGCCCATTAGTAGGCCACTGGAGATCCCCTTGCAGAGGGATCTCGGGGAGGAGATGAGCCAGTCAGGGTGCGATGTAACAACAATGAAAATTACAACTTTCCTCTAGTTCCTAAATGTTTCCTCCCCGCTCCCACTACCATGACTCAAATTAGACCCTGCAAGTCTGGCTAGACCAGAGGATGTACACTGGTACAGATAGGAACTGGAAATACAGGGAATCCAGGGCGGATGAGCCCTACAGGACCAGTGGTGTGAGTGGCGAAACAGGGAGGGTAGAGGGAGAGTGGGTAAGAAAGAATTAACCGAATACAAGGAACTATATGTGACCTCCTCCCTGGGGGAACGGACAACTGAAAAGTGGGTGAAGGGAGACGTCGGACAGGGCAAGATATGACAAAATAACAATTTATAAACTATCAAGGGCTCATGGGGGAGGAGGGAGCGGGGAGGGAGGGGAAAAATGAGGACCTAATGCCGGGGGTTTAAGTGGAGAGAAAATGTTTTGAGAATGATGTACAAAAGCGCTTTACATAATTGATGTGTGTATGGATTGTGATAAGAGTTTTATGAGCCCCTAATAAAATGATTAAAAAAAAATAAAAACATACAAAATGAAAATAAATAAATAACTCAAATTTATTTATTTATCCAGTTGCTAAGACTGGATCTTAGAAAAGAAAAAGAACAATGGGAGAAAATATTGTGTTCATTGCATTTATCATTGCCAAGAACTTTTTATACATGACCCACAAAGCCTCAGATCCTTGAACTACTAAAACAAACAAACAAACAAAAAGTATAAAACACAATAACTTCTTCCAGAATTATATGGGCAAAAATTCCAACTTTGGTTTTTCACTCAGAGTGAATGTGTATATAGGGTAGCATGTAACATGCGGACACAGTAAAGCCCAACTGAAACCCAATTTACTTAATTATATGCCAGAGTTCCCAGATGCACCCAAGCCAGGGGTCACTAGGGAACACAACAAAGCAGTAATGACAGCAACAAGGGGGGCAAAAAAAGTACAGAAATCATCCTAATTTGAGAATTCAGAAAACTGATCCCTTTGCTTATTCATATCAGCTTCATTTAAAACACAGAACATTAAGTTTATGCACCCACGTGGGACTATGATTCTTTTTTTTGTCCATGATTAAAATAAAAATCAACAGCTAGAATTAAAGAAATATATACAAAACTCCTTAGCAACTCAGAGGTAAAGATTGGCCCTGCTTTTTTTGGTTCTGTTTTTGTTTTCTCTGAATTTCTCTACCAGATTTTGACCTTTAAAAACATTATTATTGCCCTAATTCAAAGTAAATTAGCATAAGTTAATTCAAACGAATTCTGAACCCATTACAATTCTAGCTCTACTAGAAAAAAAGACAACAATCAGATGTTTTTCAAACTCACTCCAAAATGTCCCAAATTAATAAAAGTTAACTATGAAGCAATTTAAACATATTTAGTGAATTTTTAATGTGCAACTTCCTTTATCTCTGCTGTTAAATTCATATGTCTCATGATTTAAAAGTATGTGAGCATATTTAGGCAAGAGAAATAAAGTTATGAAAGGTATGTTTAAGCCAGGGAAGATTACACATAAAGTGCTAGGTGTGGGCTTGCTAAGTGTGGGCTGGAAATTTGGCTCTGTACTTCCCAGATATCAAAGCCAAAATATAAAACAGAAATACATGATTCACAGTATCCAATGGATGGGGAGATGGCACAAAGAAATAAATAAGTTGCCCTTGAAAAGATAAACTATTATTGATATTTCTTTTTTACTTTCTTTTTTCCTCTGTGGGAAATTTTCTTTTGGCCTTTCTTAATTAAGAAAATATATATAAAGTGACACAAATGTATATGTGGCTACAGTTATACATGTTATATAGCAAATATCCACAAAATTATTTGTTACATCAGCAATATCAGTTTTGAAACTTTATATTTTCCAACATGAAATATGGCTAGTAGCATAATATTTATTCATTATGACATTCACTAGAAACATTCCATAAATGTCTAAAATAATTTGATATAGATTTATACCTTCAAGATGGTATGACTTAATAAAAGCATAAAATTTAAAGATTTTCAAATAATATTATTTGAGATTGAGCATGGAAGCAGCAGTCAAGAAATCAAAGGCCATGTTGCATTGGGTGGATTTTCAAAAAAAGATAGCTTTAAAGCATTAAAAAGTAAAGATGTCCCTTTGAGAATAAAGTGCCCTGGCCTTTGCCATGCCATTTTCAATTACCTTATATGTATGCGCAAGGTGAATCCTTGGATAAGACCGGACTTCCAATCATGGTATGGGCAAATAATATTGGATATGCCATGAGCCTATGGAAGAGTGAATAGGACTGTATAGGAAGAGCTATAGCTATAATGTCACTTAGAAGTGAGGATAGCAAGGATTCATCTAACATAATTCGACCAGGTTAGAAAGATCAGATTCTAGTAAAGGGAATCCTTCTTGGTAGAGGACCAAAAAAAAAAAAAAAGGAAGAACTTTAATAAGATGAGTTGAAACAGTGACTCTGACAATGAACTCATTCCAAAATTGACTCCATCACGAGGATGAAGCAGGACACGGCAGTATTTGATCTTGTTGCATGTAGGATGGCTATGAGTCACAACTGACTCAAGGACACCCACCCACAAAGGACTGGCCCGTATTTCCTAACATTGTGTCTATATTGCATTAGACTAGTCATTACTTGCAATGGAAATTGTACATTATATTCCTCCTTAGTAATTTCTCCATGATTCATACCAAAGCAGATTTTAAATAGTCCATGATCTGCTCAAAGCAGTTTCCTGATTAGTCCTATGATTTGTTCTATTCTATCCTTCAATATGTGTACTGTTTACACAGCTACCGGTTGTAATACATCCATCCATATGTAAAGAACATTTTTTGTACCTACTAGGAAAGACAAATGTATAGATTTACTAGGCATTACCAAATTATTACAAACATTGATGTCCATTTACTTGGTTCTAGACTAAGAGGGAGGATTGTTCTTAGATGAATTAAAAACTAATAAAGGGTTTTCATACTATTTGTGAAAATTCCTAGGAAATGGCATGCCCGTGAGACACATACAGTATACTGGTGGTCCTTAGACAAGCTCACCATCATATCTCCTATCAATGTTGAAGCTTTCCACTTATTACTATCTTGTTTCCTCTGATACTAAGTTGTGGTGTTACTCCACCACTTGTTTGTTTAGGGTGTGGTGTATCATTTGTACAAATTAGTGTAGGGTTCTAGAATGATTAGTATGTTTTTAAAACTAGATAACAGCAGTATTCCACATAAACACCATCAAGACTGCTTAGTCATTCTGGCCTATGAACAACATCAATAATTTTGGAAGGTAATTTAACTCTCTCTATTGGTCCATCAAATTACCTGAGAGTACTACTACCCTTAGCACTAGAGCTATAGTTATAATTATCCCTCCGAAAGAGGACTGTTTCCCAAACCACCACTGTTGAAATCTATAATATCATATGATTAGCTAATACATTTTGCTAAAATATATTACAGCCAGAAATATAACCTATGTTAACCACGTTTACCTGGAATTTGTCAGATGTTAGATTCTTCTGTCCTCCAATGGTAACATTGCAGAATTGGAACCATAGATTTCTAAACTGGGAAACCAACAGACACATCTTCTTTAAGTTTTTCTCTCCAAGCTAACCGCTCTAGACAGCTTAAGTTATCTACTGAGCTTGTTTTACTTCTTCAAATGTTAGACAATATTGTGTGAGGACTCATAACTCTTCGAGTCTGTGAGTAAATTATTCTGACAGCTCTCCCTCTGTAGAGGAAGAGCATCTGTCTGGCAGAGTCAAGTACACACAAATTCAGGACTTTAAAGAGTCAGGCAACATAGCTAGTAAATAGTACTAATAACTGCATGGGATATTGAACATTTAGCCAGTTCCTCCAAACTCCCTAACAGTTGTCTAAGATATAGATCCAGAAAGTGGGAGGAACCTATCACTGGTGTTTGCATGTCATTGATACTGATCTGCACTGGAAAATGCACAGTGAATGAGCAAGATCAAAAACAAAAGGAATTTCCACGAGCTAACCTCATCTCTTCTCACCCTCTTAGCCTGGTGTCAAATATTCTATGGACAACAGAAGTTTAATGTATCTTAATGTTCATTTGTTTCAATTCACAAAAATAAACTTAAGCTGTCCATCACACACACTTACTAGCCATTCATTCAGTGACTAGTGAGTACCATGCCCCTTTACATTCTTCCTGTTACTGTAGACTACAAGGCAGGGTTGTCAATCTTGACAAGAATTGTATCCATGAATTGTTGGCAAAGGGATCTTTGTTAAATGGTCCTTGCCACAACCCTAAAATGATAAATCCCCTAATTATATTATATAAATATCATAGTCCAATATTTCATGATAATCTGCATATAGATTTTCTTTCATTATCATTCCATCATTAGCTCTTATTTCACCAATCTGCAGTTCAATGAATATGTCTAAGCATTGTGGGGGGAAAAATATATTATTTTAGGCATAAACACCCTACATCTCCTGAAACATGTTAGAAACATGTAACTGCAGGCTAAAAAGTAAATATCGGGCTATATGAACGGAATCTAATGTATAGTTCCTTCAGTAGACCTTCATTCCAGAAACAACTATTACAGAAGAGTTAAAGAGCTGATCCTATGCCTCTTGACTCCATCTTTGGAAGACTGGCCTTAACTTTAATCTCTGATTGTCACTGCATTAGCTCTATAGGGTTACTCTAGAAATCGAGGTTGCTACTATATAATATGTCACTTACTTAGTGATAGGGTAAAAGGTGGCAATGGCACACAGTAAGGTGATATTTTTCAAAAGTCTAAACAGAATAGACAAAACATATAATTCCTGTTGAGAATTACTGCCAACTTTAGGTGTATTAACTTTATTATTTTATCAACATAAACTGTTTTCATTCTCAGTCTCAAGATCCAAAGGACAGTGTTGTCACTTTCAGTTCTGATGAAAATAAATTGCAATAAGCCTGCTCAGAATTCTTAACAAGTCTATTTTTACTAATGTCAAGGAATAGAATGCTTTAATGACAGCCATCCTCTTGTTCTCCTTGTCTAATAACTTTTAAAGAAACATTAGATTCTCTATCGTGAAGCATACTCTTTACGGCATGACTGCTTATGGACATATCTTGCTACTATGTGGTGTGTAACAAGGCATCATAGTGATGCAACTTACATTTCAGGATAAAATAAAACATCTTTTGTAAACATACAAGTGTATTTCTTGTTTCTGTAAAAAAAAAAAAAAAAAACTCCAAAAAAAGATTTTATAGTCAGATGAAATCATTCAGTAAATAAGGGTTACAATGGGGTGAAATCCATTACAAATTGTTCGATACTGATTAGGAAGAAGCACACCTAAGTTTTCATTTTACCTTGCTCATTGGGCCATTTGGTTACGCTTATAGCACATTATATTTTTTTCAGGTATACACAGACATACACTTTAAGAATTTATAAAATCTTTAAAAGCCATCTTTTAATCTTTAAAAGCCATCTTTGTTTCCCAAGGATCAGAAGAAATAAAGCTATGTTATTTTTCCCTGTTATCTTGTTATCCCTGTTATTTTTCCCTGTTATCACAGAGAAGCAAGGCTACTCATATTCCTTCTTTGCACTGATTTCTTGGAATCTCTCTCACTCTCTGTATATTCTTACCTGTTGAGCCACCACAGAAGTAGCTGCTGAAAGGTAACTGCCTGACAATACCACTACCCAAAGAAGTAGTAGATCTTAGCTTTTGATTGTCTTCTTAAGATGAGACCTCATGCGGTGCTTAGAAATGTAATGTAACCTTTAAAGTTCATTAACTAGATTTTTAAATTTTTTATTTCCATCTTTTTAACCTGAGAAGGATAAGATTGGACCTATTCTGGATATAAGGAGCCATGCTGGTGTAATGGTTAAACATTGGACTACTAACCTCAAGGTCAGCAGTTCAAACCCACCAGCCTCTCAAGGGGAATGAGGATTTCTGCTCCTGTAAATATTTACAGCCTAGAAAGCCCTCTGCCTCTGTGATACAGGTTCACTCTGACTTGGGATTAACTCAGTGGTAGCCAGAAAACTAATTGTATCATCACTAATTCCTGAGTTTATCCAATTTTATTTTAAGATAATTTCGTATTACTTTAAGAACAGCTTGATTGGAAAGAAACATAGTTCAAAATGTCAGTGAAATTGCTTTTCAAACAGACTTCTACTCCAAAAACCAAGTGCTGTCAATTTGTCATTCCCCTCCTGTGAAGACCATTATGGTCAACTTTTGACTTAATAATTGAGTTTCATAAATCCAGACTTCTAGGGTTGTTTGAACGCTGGGTTAAGGAACTCAAGTCTAAGAGTTATTGATATGCCTATTTAATGTCCCACTTTTTTGTCAGAGTAATTTTGTCAGTTGTTCTCTGATTCCCACATATATTGTTATAACTTCAAAACCCCTCATGTTTCACCAATATGAGTCTAACGCCCTGCACTTGTGCACTTGGGACCAGATAAGTATCTTTCTTAGAAGAATCTTAGAATTCTTTCTTTCAAGATTTTAACTGCTACCAATGCTTAAAGATGTATCCTGTCATAAAATTCACACTGCCAATCTTGTGACTGACATATGAATCAGGTCTTATTATCTGGATTTTAGAAGTCAAATTTTGAGTTTTGTTCAGAATTTAGAATATTTCAACGCAGAGGGTTTCCACATGGTATGCAACATGCAAATAGGAAGTTGGTATGTGGTCTTACATATTCTCTTAAAGAAATGCAATAGTTTTAACATAACTCCAAATTATATTATTTATATTCCTCCTTTTATTAATATTTTCCCAGAAACATATCCTTGAATGACCTGCTACCGCTCCCTATAATATGCCTAAGGTAGAAAAATGCATGTGTTTCAAAGTAATATTGAAGGGATAATATTTGGACTGCACTGATAAATGTTTACCTACTTTTGAAAAACAATAATGATATAGTTATTAAATCTTCTTGGAGGAGATTTATGAAATCCTACAAAGTTTTGTTTATAGATAAAATAATATAAAGCTCTTAGAGGTTTAGCAATTAGATTTCTCCACACATTTTACCAATGATGGATTTGCATTTTTGTGTTCTTGACATAGTATAAATTTCTTATGGGAAAATTACAAAATTTAGGATAATTCAGGTAATATATGTACCTCTCAATTGTTGAACATTGTATTCTGGCATTTAAATACATCTACTGTTCAAAACATTCTAATGTGAGGTAACATAATTTTCTTGTGTTTGAAAACTAGTTAGCCAATATAGAATGATGATATCCCTGAAACCTCATTTTTTATGAATGCTGCCTATGCCTCAATGATGTAGGAAGTAATTAAAATGAATGAAGATGACGGAGCATATAAATTTAATACTTATTAGAAAAACTCCAACAAATAATCAACGTCAAAGTTTTCATTGATGAAAAGAAATGCATATGTGTGTGGAAGCATAACATATACATGCACTTGTAACCCTGCACATCCATCCTGGCTAAGTCAGTGGGACAGAGAGCTTTGCTTGAAGTACACCAGGAGGACCAGTCTTGAGTCTGCAAAGCTGGAAGCAACAGCTTACTTATCTCCCTGTTGTTTCTAAGCTGTGGGTCTCATGGCTGGCACTGGTGCACACCTCGCCCCCAGCCCAGACATCAGCTCTTGCAGGGAGAAGCTGAGGGTTAGCCACTCCATTCCTGCCACCTTCTAATGCTGACCGAGTTTCGCCGGAGCTGTTCAGAGAGCACTGTGTATCCAAAGACATCTAACTGCAGGTATAAGTTTGCAAACTCAAGTCTTCAAACACCAACAGATACAGAACTGTTTGTACTGGTGTCTAGTATCTATGTGTGTATTGAATATATATGAATATTTGTAATATTTATAACATAGTGTTCACATAGCAAATATCCAAATTACATAATGTCCCATTTCACAGAACCTATAGTTCACATTAAGTGAAATATTACTGTATATGTAAAGACACCTTTTGTAATATTTCAAATTATTAAATGTCCATATTTTTTTTCTGAGAGTGGTTTCCTTGCTTTTTTGTGAGCGGGCTTCAAAAATGTCATTTAAAATCCCATGATCTATCAATTCAATTTTTTCAAAAATATTTTCTAGCCCCCACACATAGCCTTCAAATATTAATGATGGAATATTTTTTCATTGAATTATACAATTCTCCAAGTTTAAATTTTGTAAATGAATAGGGCCTAGAATCATCAAATTGGCATACTAAAACTGCTTACTTGCACATAAAGTAAGGACTATTTGTTCTTACTTCTAGATTAGTGAACATTTCGTGACCTATGACAATGAAACAACCCACTGCTGTTGAGTCCATGCCAACCATAATGACCTTATAGGACAGCATAGAGCTAACCTACAGGGTTTCAAGGCAGTTGTATCACATGAGGGAAGTTCTTTTCTAACCTATAGGGTCATCATGAGTCATCATTGTCTTGAGGGCAGTGGAGGCAATGCCCTGGGGAGATGATTCATATGTCTCTAATATAAAATGGCAATAATGCCTTCAAAATCAATCAGAGACATACTTAAACTATAAGGGCATGAATGGGCTTTGAGCATGCACTTAATTCTAGGCACAATCTAAGAACAATTAGTTCTTTTTACATGGCCCTGCTTGATCATCACAGTCATGAAGAGATCATTGAAGATATGGGTACTGCAGCAAAGTATGGTGAAGAAACTAGATGATGCCCAGCTAGCATAAAGAATAGTGTCTGGAATTTTAAAGGCTTGCTTTTAAAGAAGCAGCCATCTCACTGCAGCATCAACTAAACCCAAGTGTAAGAAGCACACCAGGCTGTATGATCCAAGGATTGTAAATAATATAATCCAAATCTAAAGGAGGGAATAATATCAGAGATTAAATTGTGGACATATGGTTTTCAAAAGGCTCTGGATGGCAGGAGAAGCACAAAATCCATGGTGTCTAGAAAAGCACAGATTTGGAGGGGGTAAGGGCAGAGATTATTGTTATTTTTGTTAGGTCAATTGTTTTAAGTCAACTACAACAAAACAAATACTCCTTGATTTCAGTCTGTCCTCATATGAGTTGTTTGAGCTCTTGTTGGCATTCACTGAATCATTCCATCCTGTTGAGGTTCTGCCCTGACCTCCTACTTTACTAAGCATGATGCCTTGCACCAGGTACTACTTCCTCCTTAAACTCTCATGTTCCCTTCTAAAAGTGTTCTATCTGTCCTTATGCCAAGACACATTTGTTTGAATTATGGTAGTTTATGGTATATTCAATATTCTTTGCTAACACCATAATTCAAATGCATCAATGCTTTTCCAGTCTGCCTTATTCATTGTCTGGATTCCACATGCTTATAAAGTCATTGAAAAGTCCACGACTTGCATAAGGGGCACCCTAGTTCTCAAAGGGAAGGCTTTCCTCAACAGCGAAATCTTACCAATTTAAGGGGCTTGTGCAGGAGAGTTGCCCTACATTATACTTCATTTTCTCTAGTTTTCACATTGACAGTTTTAAAAATTATAACCTATGCCCCAAGGATCAACATTACCTGCATAGTAATTGTTCCAAATGTAAATAAGTTACTAGACTGCTCAGACATACTGAATAAGTAAATCTGTTCTGAAAAGTGTTCATTTATGAGAACCACTCTTCTATACTTTTAATTTAGTAATCAGGTCAACTTACATGGTTGTTTCCTAATATTTCAATTCTCAGTTTCTTCCTTTTTTCAGTACTGCATATTATTTATTTTATTTTTGTTATTGTATTGTCTGTACAGCTACATTTAATTTTTATTGTATCCCTGCTTGAAGTGCTTGTCATATTTTTGTGGTCAGTTGTCATTGAGTTCATTCTAACTCATAATTACTCCAGGCATATATAGTAGTATAGAGGGATTTTAAGCCTATAACCTTTTGTAACAGATTTTAAGGATTAGATTCCATTATGTCGGTAGGTCCTAATCACCACACTACTGGCCAGTAGTCAAGAGCTTGTCTTGTTACATGAGGCAAGGACTCTTGCCTGACACTTTGTGTTGTGTTCGCTGTCATTGTGTCTGAGCCTTGACTCATTGCAGCCACATACCCAACAGAGCAAAGGGATATCAAGTTCTGTCCCATCCACAAGATGAGTTGCAGACCACTGAATTATGTTCAGCATCCTAAGATAATGCAATCCTTTACTGATGGCTAGATGGTAACTGTGTATGAATTGAATTGCACTAGTTGGAATTAAACTCAGAACTCTAATATAGAGAATTTAATCACTGAACCACTGCTGTCCCCTGATACAGAGAAGTAGGCATGAGACAAAATTTCCTGAATAAATACAGTCTCAAAAATATATGGAAGCATCTTATTATTTTTACAGCATCCATTAATGATGATGAACAGAACATTTTATTACATATAAAATACATATTATTAATCATGTTTTATAATATATGCATAACCTAGAACTATATAACATAAGAACATCAGATATTTGAAATGATGCATACTCATAAAGTCAAAGGAAAATAAATTGAAATTCCATTTATATCGTGTAGATAATTTGTTAGTAGCTTGTTCTATTTGGATGAATTTCTAACACCTTCATTTTTCCTGAAAATACAAGGTAACCATGCTAAGTTAATTAGTTTTCTTTGTACAATTCAGTGATGCTTTCTCTGTAACTGCAATATTTAAAAGCATCTTAAAATTTATTAGTCTAAGAACAATTTATAATCATGTATTATTCATCTTTGTGTCTACAATATTTACCTACATTTATGACTCATGATAAACACTTTAAAACAATTTAAAATTATAGTTATTATTTCCTTTCTATCTTATTTTACGTGATATATTTAACTATGGATTGACAGGGTAATATAAACTAATTTTCTCTCACTTATCATTGTTGGAGCTAGAAAACAGCAGGTTCCTCTTTTCATATACTTGAAGTCAAGAAGATGCATACCAGGAGAAGTAGGAGGGAGCCTTATTCTTTAACTGACAATGCAGTCAGTAAAATCCATAATTCAAGACGACTTTCATTTTGTAAGCTGAATGATCAGTTTGGGGCCTTCATTGATCAAACTAACTGGATAGTTGCCAAGTTTCTACTTCACACTCTGTGAAAGCAACTTATGTTTTACAATTAGAATGAAGCAAAATGCTGTGCAAAAAAGAAAAAAATATATAAATTAATAGAAATTCCATCTGAAATATACCAGGAAAACAGTTGTAATTGTATCAAAACAATAATCAGACTGGATTTTGAATCAGTTATTTATACATAAATCACAATGGTATTTACATGAGTCCATTAATCCAAGGATCCTGTTTTTGCTAATAATTTTTTGGGAGAAAGATGAGGCTTTCTACTCCCATAAGCATTTACAATCTGAGAACTTCACAAGGGTGGTTCTGCTCTGTCACAGAGGTCACCATGTGTCAAGATCAACTTGTTGGCAGTGAGTTTTTACCCAGTCACTTGGTTAATGTCACAAAGACTATGGATAGAAGAATTACGTTAACTATGTGACTATGACACAAGTACTTAACCCTATCTTTACTTGTTAGCATTTCCAGGCTGTGGTATTGGGGTAGCTCTAAGACTTCTGGGAGGCCTACATGGCTAACGTTAACAGTGCACTTTGTTAACAGAGATCAGAGACACATTGAGAGAGGAACCTAGACATATACAGAAGGTGTTCAGCAAGTTCTGATGGGGGAAATGTTGGATCCTAGTGAAAAGAACTACCCAAATAGATTGAATGAAACATTGCCCAGTACTTGAATGAGACCAGGAAGAGTGCCTGTTCCCACCAACCACACTATAGAACCCAATTCACAGAATGCTGGTATGATATTGAGGAAAAACTTACCTCGGTAGTAGAAAATTAGCTCTTGAACACTGCTTCACATCTCATAAATGAATCATAAAAGCAAGACTAAAAAGATCAGATTATTTCCTTGAAACTTAACTTCATATCATATCAAAATATGGGTTCTGGGTTCTGGAAAGCAAAAATATTCAGCGCTCAACAGAAGGGAATGAACAAGGCCCAGAATGAGAGGTAGAAGACTAATTAAATTGATCCAGAAGTGGTAACAATATTAGAAACCTCAAATACATCAAAATGGTTGTTTTAATATTATCAGTGCATTCTGTATGATCAAATGTTAAGTAAAGGCTTAGGAGATTTTAGAAAGTCCAAGATCAGATGTCTAAAATTGAAGACTATAATGTTTGTTTTGGAAAGTGAATTATTTGATCTGGTTCATCTAGTCATATTCTTTATAACTTCCATCTTGCGTGGGACCATGCATGGCGGGTATATTTTCTCTGTTTGTGATAGGCATGAGGAAGAGAAGGTTGGGAGATGCTGATAGGATTATATGATAATGTTGTGAGTACTTGTTAACAAAGTTCATGGTGATTGTTAAAACCTGGATCTGTAACTTAGGGGCTGGTCCATTTTGCCCTCGTGCTAGATATAAAACAGTCAGTTGTTGGGACTCACCATCTACTCCAAGGGAGACAGACAGGGCTTTCTACCTCCCTAAAGATTTACAGCCTGGGAACCTCAAAGGGGGCATTGCTGCACTGCTCTATGGGGCCAATGTGAGTTGGAATGGATTCGATGGCAGTGAGTTTGTTTCGGTGTTTGGGCTATGTATACAATGACCACTCTCAAAAGCCGGAAAGAAGTATCTAATTACCTCCAAGGAAGAAGAGCCAGGAATAGAACACATTGCACCTTCTTTCAACCCTAATTTCTCTGCATGTTGAAACTCCTCAATCCAGGTAAATCCAGGTTACAGAAAGCCTATGGCACCAGAGAAGTGGCAGAGGAGCAGCAGCAGCAAAGTTAGATCATCAAACAGTGGTGGGGTTTCAGGTTCATGGAGCAAGTGCTTTGGGGCATAAAGTTGCTTGCTGAGTGGGTGTTTCCCCTCAGGAAAGCTAGGCTTGCTGACCTGTGGAATTAGGGTAGAGTGCCTTCCATCTGAACCTTATAGCAAAGTAGTGTGCCTTTGGGCATTTATTGACTGTGCTAAAGGAGTTTTGTAACATTGCCTAAGCAGGACAGAAGGCATGTTTAGGCCCCAAAGACCAAAGAGAGATCTACCTGTGAGGATGGGAAAGAAGAGGCAGTCCTGAAACATAACTATACTGATCCTAAATTTCAACCTGTTAACTTCCCTAATAAATTTCATAATTGTGAGTATGGTGTATGAGCTCAGTGTGTCCATTGCCATGCACAACTGAATCCATCATAAAAGAGAGTGCCATAGGAGGGACGGCTGGTGTCAGACCTGGAAGGGAAGTTTGGAGGGCGGAGTCGTGTCTGATCTCTGCCTCATAGGGATTGGCCTTGGGATGATGTCACGTTTGCATCTCCTTCCCACTTGTGAAGTAAGAGAAGGTCAGATGGACATTATATAATCTGAGAAAAAAATTACTGGATATAATTAACAGCAGATGAAATAATTTAGAAGAAAAGACTAGCGCATTTTAAGACACAAAAATGAAACTAGACTAATTGATAGAGAGGAAATATTTTTAAAAACACTTTATGAGTTGTAGGTGAGCTTCAAGCATTCTAATAAGTACATTCTGGGATTCCACAAAACATAGGAGAGAGGTACTCTGATAGAAATTGAAAGAATGGTCAACGTTTTTACATTTGATCAAAACTCTAGACCCCTAAAGATAAATTGAATATGTAATTTTTACCTTGTTTCCTGTGCTTAAGAAATTTCAAGAACAGAAAACAAGGGAGAAGTTACATCTCACAGTTTTAATTCCCCAAACTATAAAATGATAGCTAAAGAGATAATCTTAAAAGGAGCAAGGGGAAAAAAGAGAGAGAGAGACAGACACGAGGACATGTAGAAGACCTAGAGGAGTTTTCCAATCTTAGCAACAAAAGTGAACACACGATAAGAGAAAATGTTTACAGCTATGAGAGAAAATTAATTATCAACCTAGAATTTCATATCTAGCTAAAAAACCTCTAAAAATTAATATGACAGATATTAAAGACAAATCAAAGCTAAAATAAATCATTAAACTCAAACATGCCTGCTGAGAAATATTAAAGAAAATTCTTCACAGAAATGAAAATGACTCAGGATGACAGCATAGATTTACACAAAGCAGTAAAGAATATGTTGGAGTTGTAATTGCAGGCGAAATGTGCGTGAACTATAGCTTAGGATTTCGGCATCTTTCAGGCTGCTAGAACAATGATGGGTCACCTGGAGTTTTTAAGACTGTGTTTCAGGATTCTTTATTCTCACAACTTATTTAAGCCTATTTTGAGTGATGATTATTTATTTATTTATTTATTGTTCTATCTCTTATGTTTCCAAAACCTGATTTTTGTTATTCTTTTCTTTTAGTTCGATTAAAGAGGCATTTTCATTAATCGATAAAAATGTTACTCATGCTGGCTTGTTTTCTCCAATGTGTCCAGTTTTGCTCCATCCTCCGATTGGTTCCTATTTGAGCCTATTGCTGTAGTCAGTGGGTCAGTTCAGCCTCTTCCCAGCCTTCCTCTACTTTGCCAACCACGGTGTCCTCCAGGGACTGACTGATTCTTCCTGATAACATGCTTAAAGCAGCTGAGATGAAAACTCACAATCCTACCTTCTACGGAGCATTGTAGTTGTACATCCAAAAGAAATTTGTTTTTTTTTCTTTTGGCAGCTCGTGGTTTATGCAATACTTTTCACCAACATCATGATTCAATGAATCCATTCAAATTTAGTTTAATGGATTCATTGTTCTTTGGGTTGGGTCAGATGCACCTTAGTTCTCAAAATTACATCTTCACTTTTAAACACTTTAGAGGGTGGTATTTTGCAGCAAATTTTCCTAGTGCGTGTCCTTTTATTATAAATTGACATCTACTGGAGATTTCCCTGGTGATCAAATTTTAATGCATCAAAAAATAATTGAAAGCTTGTGTCTTCTACCCGGGGCACTGCTGAAGAAAGGCCTGGTGACAGATCCTCCCCACTTCCCAGTTATCTACTGAAATCCCTTAGGAGGATGGTTCCATTGAACATACATGAGGTCACCTGTTCTGGAATAAACTCAACTGCTACTGGTTTTGTTGGTGTGACCTTCATGGAAACTAATTTCAATGTTA
>NW_022111368.1:307120-309382 GCF_000313985.2 Echinops telfairi
TGATAGTTTGGACTGTGGGCTTTAGTTAGCAGTACAATGCTTATGCCACCAGCTTTACTTTGCCCATGGAATAGCTTTGTTCATATGCTATAGTCTTTCCTCTGGCTCAGACTCTTCGGAGGCTTCAGAGGCTTGAATTGTTAACCAGATAATTTACCAAAGCATCCTTTCCTTGGCTACCCTTGGATTACAAAAGTGGTTACTGAGGACTCTCTTTTCACATTATAAACTTCTTACAACTGTCTTCCTTTGGATTTCTTGGAGACTTGGCTTACGTATGTGCAGTTTAGGGATCACACAGTTAGGGGGAAATACATGGACAGTTCTTTGAGATGTGTCTCATATTTCCTATTCCTCACTTCCTGGCATTTTGTCAAACTTTGACTTCTACTTCTGTCTCTTTGGTAAGATTGTGTCTTTCACATAGATTCCATTCCCTCTGGCCTTGCCATGGACAAATTCCTTAGGCATAAAGTTTGCTGCATTTGTTAGTCTGGGTAGACATGAGAAACAAATTCATACACACTTATATGTGTATAAGAAAAAAACTTTATATACAAGAGCTATTGGATATTGAGAAAACATCCCACTCCAATCCAGATTAAGTCTGTAAATCCAGTATTAACCCAAATGTCTGATAGAAATCTATAATGTCCTCTTCAGACTCACAAAGCACATACAATGATGCCAAAAGCAGGCAGATGACAGCCCTGTGGGTGGAAAGTCTTGTGGATCCAGTAGCAGTGGAAGCATCTCAGAGCTGACAGGGATCGCCACCTGGCTCCTTCAGCTCCCAGGCTCTAGTGTAGCTGCATGTGTCTTGTCCACAGGAATGTCTGCAGGAAGTGAGCATGTGTCCCACCTCCAGTGAGCTATTTATCTCCTTTGTGCCTCCAAATGAGGTCATCAAGCTGTGACCTGATTGACAGGCTAACCTTCACCCCTTCATTCATAAGTCTCAAATTGACTACAGATTATGTAATTACCACAGTAATTAAAGCTTACGAGACCTCAAACCATGTCTTTGTTCATTGGCTCATAATGTTGTAAAGCACAACCAATGTCCCTTCCTAACACATATCAGTAAGGTAAAACAGCACAGGACACCAGGTTCCATAGTCCATAAGCACAATCAGCCATCCCCTCTTGTACTCTTCTGACTCTATATGAGAGGGCTTCAAAATGTTAATGAAAAATACCATTATCATTTAATTACATTTTCCGTAAACTTTTGAAGCCTCCTCACAAAAATTTTTTCTTTAAAATTTTGATTTATCTGGCACAGTAACAAAGCACAAAAATCTCAATCTATATGATATTGAGTAAGATGGGAAATTACAGTACTTGATAGACTATGATAATCAATTCCTGGCATTAAAAGGGGTTTTAAATAAATGTAGATTCAATAAATGTATCTGAGTATATTTCCAAGATGCTCCTGTTATCTATGGAGTGGCATGACTTGTGTATGGCTGATGAGGATAAAAGTTTTGCCACATGGAAAAGTGTGCACATTTCTCTGTTCTCACTATCTTGCCAATGGATATAATGTAGGTCATTTGAATCAAGCTCCACCTCCCATCCTAGACCACGAGATAATCTTGGGAAGAGAAAGCACATGCAGCAGAGCTAGATGATGGAAGCTTCTGTTTCTTTTGCTATGCAGTGTTTTCTCAGCTCAGTATGACTCTCTCTGACATCAGGTTACTGTGATAGCACAATACAAACTTCCATTTCAGAGTTGGTGTTCATGTTACTCAGAATCCTCATCTAATCTTAAGTTACATAATCTTTTAATTTAGAAAATATATAATGATCTATTATCATTTTTACATTATTCAAATACGAATGTGTATATAGGACTAAATATAGCCAGGATGCTCCTTTGTCTCTTGTACTTTGGAAATGTTGGCAGGAACACCACTCCCTGGACAAGGACATCATGCTTGATAAATTGAAGGGTAATACAAAAAGAGGAAGACCCTTGACAAGAAAGATTGACAGAGTAGGCACACAATGGGCTCAAACATACAAGCGATCATGAGGCTGGGCAGGCACAGGCAGTGTTTCTGTTTGTTGTGCAGGGACTGCTGTGGGCTGGCACCAACTCAACAGCACTCAACAGCAACAACATAAAGATGATGGAAACATCAGTTATAGTCACGGTTTTATTTCTATTCTTTCTCTTCAAACACTTACTATGATATCCATAATGCCCAGAAGCTTTACACAAGAAGTCCTATGTAAAGCTTACACTAGTAT
>NW_022111368.1:309482-312698 GCF_000313985.2 Echinops telfairi
TTGTCACACTGTAAATTGATCCGATTTTCAGGTTACTTCATTTGCATAATAAAAATACTTTTTTCTATTTTATTAAAAGATAGACAATCTTGTGCAGAAAACCTCATACACATGCAATTAAGTCCTTACTAATCATTTCATATTAAGTGAACCCTCTAACATATAAATATATATATATATACCATTAAAATGATTATGTAAATTTTCTATGATTTTTTTAGTTGTATTAAGATACAGGTTTTTGAAATGACTTAAGTTGCTTTGCAGCAAGCATCTGCTCAAATTACCAGGAGAGCATTAAATAAAAAGTGAGCATGTGTGCATCTTTAAGACATTAGATATGACCAGCTGTTTCATATTCTCTGAGTCCTTTCAGTAATAAAAGACTCACATACAGCTTCCAGGTAAATGGGCTTGGAGTGGTTGAGGGGAGTCGGAGCCTGGGTTTGCTGGCCAGGAAGCACAAACTTATTGCTCAGCAGTATCGCACTTTCTATGTCTCACTGCTAAGTTGCGCCCCAGCAGGCAACCATGCTTTAGGCCAAAATCCACGTCTAAGAAGACAAAACAGTCTGCAGTCCCCATTCAAACATTCCCTGTACTATATAAAACATTTGGGTATTCAAATCTAAATATAAAAAAAATGTGTTTTCTTTGTCTTTCCATGCTATATTATTAATCATCTTGAACAAGCAAAGACAGAGTCCTAATGTGTTATAAAAGAGAGTTTTTACACTCACCTCCTTTGGCAATTGGAATAATTAATTAGATTATTTTAAAACGATGTTTTGCTAGAGGACTCTAAAAAATCATTTATTCATTAAACAACAAAATGTACAAAAAGAAATAGTGTACAGCACTTGTATTGATTGAAAATTATGTCAAATATTCACTAATAGTGAAGGTATTACTAATAGTGAAGATAAATGTTTATCCCAATTCTTTGGAAATAACTGTGTTGCAAATGGGTACAAACGGCAATAGTACACCTAATGCCAGCTGGAATTAGCTACCATATTTGATATTAGGTTAGACGCTTGATTCCAACTATAAAAATTAGTTTCTCATGTCCACAAGATAAGGTAGAATCCTTATGTCAAAGTACACAAACTAGTATTGCTCATTTCCTGGTGTCTTTCTTAGCCCGGGCATCATTGTTAAATTCCTGTTTAATCTTATAGGTTAGCCCAGTTCCCCACTTCACTTTCAATTACTGATTGTCAATTTATGTTGCTTGCAAATATTTGAATGGCATTGGGACCATTTTTTTCCCCTCTGCTTTTACACGGAGGAAAGAGAATCAAACAGCTTTAACCTAAGGTTGATTACTATGTGGTCCTACCATAATTTCTACTGAAATCTTTTGTACATATATTATAATACATTTTATAAACTCCAGATTTCATAAACTCCATCATGCTTCAATTACTGATTGTCAATTTATGTTGCTTGCAAATATTTGAATGGCATTGGGACCATTTTTGTCCCCTCTGCTTTTACACGGAGGAAAGAGAATCAAACAGCTTTAACCTAAGGTTGATTACTATGTGGTCCTACCATAATTTCTACTGCAATCTTTTGTACATATATTATAATACATTTTATAAACTCCAGATTTCATAAACTCCATCATGCTTCAAATATTTTGCATCATAGATAGTAAAATATATTGTTTAGATCAACAATCAATTGTTTAATGTAACTCTTTTAAACATAAAGGGAATTTCTTCTTAGGAAAAAAAAAGAGTAGATGGTAAGTGTATTACAAAGGCAACTGGTGTATGTGTGAACACACCTACAGGAAAATCCAAAGATTCATCATCTACATGAAACCCTATAAGACATTTAAACCTAGAGAGATACTGGTAAAGAGTCAAAGTATTACTATTGGTATAAGATGTATTCAGATTTATGTTTCTCCACACAAAATTGATAAAAGGAGGACAATAATGACAGTATAGCTAAAAAGGAACTTGTTTCTGCAGATGAGGAATGGTGGTAATAAGGATGACTTGATATTTGACAGTGTGAACTTGAAAAGTAGTCTGCTTTGAAAGATATTAGATAGAATTTAAAAACTTGGGATCTACATATAACCTCCTCCCTGGGGGACGGAAACACAAAAGTGGGGTAAGGGAGATGTCAGACAGTGTAAGATATGACAAAATAATAATAATTTATAAATTATCAAGGGCTCATGAAGGACAGGGGAGCAGGAAGAAAGGGTGAAAAATGAGGAGTTGATAGCAAGGACTCAAGTAGAAAGCAAATGTTTTGAGAATGATGATGGCAACAAATGTACAAATGTGTTTGATACAATGGATATGTGCATGGATTATGATAAGAGTTGTATGAGCCCTCAATAAAATGATTTTTAAAAAAACCATGGTTCTTTATTTCTTAATCACAGTGGCATGGTAAGGATATGTAAAGTAAATGTTCCTTAGGTTTCTAGTTTGTGCAAGTGCCAGTTACCATGATCAAGAATGTGCAAGAATGGTAATTTGGGGAGAAGAGTGAAGGGTAAATTTAGATAATTTGCAAGGCATATAGGTAAAGTTATACTGTGGTACGGTGATGAAAGGTTGTTGTGGTTGTGGTGATAGTTGGTCAAGTTGATTCCAGTTCATAATAACATAATGTCATAGAGTAGAATTGCCCCATGGGGTTTCCAATGGTGAAACCTTTATGGGAGTAGGTTATCCAACTTCTTTTCCGACAGAGTGATTCATGGGTTAGAAACTCTAATATTTTGGTTAGCAGTGAGACACTTAGCCATTGTGCAGCCAGAGAGACTTTCTGGAGGAAAAAAATGTGTTTATGTAAACAATATGCAAGTCAGATGCTTAGAGATAATGGTTTAAGGGTTGAGAGTAGATGTAATAACCAGTGAAGAAATTTCAAAAAGGTGAAAGAAGATGGCCTTGAACAGAACATGGAAGATGTTATAGTTAAGAAACTGAAAGATGAATAAATAGGACTGAGAAGAAAGTGAATGTGAACGTGAAAGTGAAACAGGAAAATAAAAGTGAAGACTCTGTGAGCATGCAGCACAGAAACCAAGATCGAAGTTTTAGCTATTGTTTGCTAACATCAAGTCTAGAATAAGAAAAAGTGTCTGTAAGATAAGATGTGAGAAAATACGGGTATTAAATTTAGGAAACCACAGGCAGGAAGGTGAATTCAGTTCCAGTTAGCCAAGAAGAAAATAACTTC
>NW_022111368.1:312798-314100 GCF_000313985.2 Echinops telfairi
GAAGTTTTAGCTATTGTTTGCTAACATCAAGTCTAGAATAAGAAAAAGTGTCTGTAAGATAAGATGTGAGAAAATACGGGTATTAAATTTAGGAAACCACAGGCAGGAAGGTGAATTCAGTTCCAGTTAGCCAAGAAGAAAATAACTTCCCTGATAAGCTAGATCTCCTCCCATGGAGGTCAGCATGACAGCAGTGAAATCAGGGTACCCCACAAGCCAAATATAAAAAAGAGAAAAAATATTTTATCTGTAAAAACAGAAAATCCCAGGCTCATTATTTATTGCCAAGACAAACATGCAGAACAGGTCCTTTAACATACATTAACATAATAAGGGAGCTGGGGCCAAGGAATGCCAGAAGTTAGCTACAGTGCTTAGAGGCTGGAGGCTTTCAACATAACAAAGAGCCACTGGAGCAAGCATCAGTCTCAGAATAATTTCACTGAACACAAACACAGAGTTCATAGCAAAGGGGCCAATTTAATTTAACTCAATTCCAGTTGGCCGGAGGAGGTGCGGGGTGGTACTTCTTTGAGGTATTGCGGCATCAGAAGTCTTGGTACAAGCTAGGGCAACTCCACAAGCCCAACAGGGGGAGCTACTGTCTGCCCACAGTGGTCTTACACATAGTTGGTGAGGTCCTGCCTGTCCTTCTCATGACTGGGGGATACTCTTCCTGTCTTAGGGCCCTACATGAGGCTGAGGGAACTCCACCTGGCCCGGCCCCCCATCTGCTCCAGTGCTGCATACAGCAGAAGGCAACTATACCAATGCTCTCTAGCACTCAACACCACTGTGGAAACTGCTGCCTGACTTCTGCTGTGATTTGCCTTCTAGGGTAATTCCTCCCACCATCTGTGGGACCTTACACCAAGCAGGCACACCACCCCACTACCTTGAGGCCAGATTGGAAGTCCTCAAGCCCCATGGTCAGGTTATCAGGGCTCAGTTTCCTCCTTACTTTCTATTTTTCTTCTCACTTTACTCTCCATGATCTCTTTCTCACCGCAGTCTCAGCAGGGCTAGTTTTTTTGTTTAGTCTTTTCTTTCTTTCTTTTTCCTTCTTTTGCTTTTTCTCTCCCTCTCTTTCCTTTAACATGCCACTGCTGGTGTCCAGGCCACTACCCTCTGTTTAGGGCAACTCAGCCTAAACAGCAGGGTGAGCATCAGCCTGCCCTCTGTGGAAGTGCTGCACACCACATAAGGCAGCTACAACAGCCCTCTTCAGTACTCCAGGCTGCTGAGTAAAACTTGGCCTGGCCTCCATGGTGATCTTGCCGACTAGGAAAACTCCACCCAGGA
>NW_022111368.1:317477-319803 GCF_000313985.2 Echinops telfairi
ATGAAATCAGGAAGTTTCTAGAAACCAATGAGAATGAAAATATGACTTAAGAAAACCTCTGGGACACAGTAAAGGCTCTTACCAGAATAAGTTTGATAACAATATACGCACACATGAAAAATAAAGAGAGGCTTGTGATTGATATGCTGGTACAAAACTTACAACAATTAGAGCAGAGTCAAAAAGGACAATCCTCCTAATAGACAAAGGAAAGGAATAATACAAATCACAGGAGAGGGAGAGAGAGACCAGGCTTCAACCTGATGTGCCAAGACCTAAATAAAAAATACCAGCATGTCACAGGGAAACAATAGAGAGGTCTGCGGGCCCGGGCCCAATCCCAACTATGTGGACCCCCTACACCGCCCCCCCCCCAACACACACAGTAGAATGCACTGCAGAGGACAGCTTGGGGCTACAGCTTGGGGAGAGGGACGTATCAGATTAGAGCCTACATGAGAAACACAAAGGGATGAAGAGGGACGTGAAGACAGCTGGGCCCACCAAGGCCCAAAGACGATGTTCCTGCTCAGAGCAGAGAATGCATGGGGAAGACTGTACAGCTGGCTCCACGATGGGGCACGGCATCTTGCCCTGAACCATGATGCTGCAGGGAACAGCACTGAAGACATAGTGCAGGAATAGTGCATGTTCTGGCCCCATCACTCTGGGGCAAGGCAAGGAGTGCATGCATCAGAGCATCAGGGTAGTGCGGGGAGCAGACTGATGAAACCCCTGAGGAATATCAAAAATATATTTGGGAGACAGAGTGTGGCACCCTATCAAATTCAACTGGAAAACACTTGTAAAGGCCAACAACAGACCTTGAACTATTTATAGGTTTTTCCATTTTTGTCAGTGGCTTTCTTTTGGTTATTGTCATTTTGTGTTTATTGTTTTGTTGGTTTTGACTTCCTTTGTTTTTTTATTTGCTTTTCCTGGTTTTTGCACTTATTAATGCATCTGCATGTCTATCTACATAAGACAGGCAGGATAAATAATTGGGAGATGAAAAGAATGGGACCAATGGCTCTGGGTGGATATGGGAGTAGGGGAGGTGGGAGCAAGAAGAGGAGTGGGAACCAATCCATGTACAAGGGAAGAAGTGAACTAAAATCAATGGAAGGAAGGTCGTAGGATGCCTAGTGGGGTTCAATCAAGGACAATGTATCAGTGAGGAATTACTAAACCTGAATGAAGGCCAAAGATGATTGTGGGACAAGAGGGAAGTAAAAAGGAAATAGAGGAAAGAATCAGGAGGCAAAGGACAATTATAGAGGCCTAAATACAGGCATGTACATATGTGGATATATATAATGAGAGGGGAATAGAACTATGTACTCATATCTATATGTTAAGAATTAAGGTTGCAGATGGACATTGGACCTCAACTCAAGTACTCCCTTAACACAAGAACACTTTGTTCTAACAATCCGGCATTCTGTGAAGCTCAACTTCCTGACACAATCACTGAGGACAAAATGGGTACATAAGCAAATGTGAAGAAAGTTGATGGTGCCCTGCTATCAAATGATATAGTGTCTGGGGTCTTAAAGGCTTGAAGATAAACAAGTGGCCATGTAACTCAGAAGCAACAAAGCCCACATGGAAGAAGCATATCAGCCTGTGTGATCATGAGATGATGATGGGATCATGTATCAGGTATGCAAGACCCAGAATAAAACCATACCCAAGGTGATTGGGGGTAAGCACAGAGTGGAGACTCTATGCCCATCTGTAGACAATTTGACATCCCCTCACAGAGGGGTCACAGGGGAAGAGTTGATCCAGTCAGGGTTCACTATAGCACCGATGAAACACACAACTTTCCTCTAGTTCTTTGGTATTTCCTTCACCCCACTATCATGACTTCAATTCTACCTTTCAAATCAGATTAGACCAGAACATGCACACTGCTACAGCTAAGAGCCTGCAACAGAGGGAATCCAGGATAGATAAACCCCTCAGGGCCAACAAGGTGAGTAGAGGTAACAGGGGGATTAAGGGAGGGGGGGGAGGTAGGAGGAACCAATCACAGGGCTCAAACTAGTACCCCCTCTTGGGCGATGAATAACTGTAAAGTAGGTAAGGGGTGACAGAGGACGATGGACAATATGGAAAAAATAATCTATACCTTATCAAGGGTTCATAAGGAAGGGTGAGCGGGAGGAAGGGGGTGGGGTGGAAGAAATGGGAAATGGATATCAAGGGTTCAAGTGGGAAGATAATGCTTTGAAAATACTGATGATGGCATATGTGCAAATGTGCTTGATACACTGGAGGAATGTATGGATTGTGATAAGAGATGCAAGATCCCTAATAAAAG
>NW_022111368.1:319914-332653 GCF_000313985.2 Echinops telfairi
AAGATGGAAACCTTCCAAACTCTTTCTATGAAGCTAATATAACTCTGATACCTAAAGCAGACAAAGGTCCCAAAAGAATTGAGAACTACAGACCGATATCCCAAATGAACATCAATGCAAAAATCCTTAAAGAAATACTGACCAATATAATATAAAAGCATATAAAACAAATAATTTACCATGACCAAGTGGGATTCATACCAGAAATGCAGGGATGGTTCAACATATGAAGGACCATTAGTATTATTGGCCACAATGACATGAAAAATTATAAGAACCACATGATACTATTGATAGATACGGAAAAAGCACTCAACAACATCCAACACTCATTCCTGTTTAAGACACTAAAAAAGATAGTAATGGATAGTATTATACAAGCTATACATGAAAAACCAACAGACAAAGTGGTAATCAATGGAGAACAGAAGAAAACAATTTCACTGAAAAAGAGAACCATACAAGGAAAAATGAGGAGCTGATATCAAGGGCTCAAGTGGAAAGAAAATGCTTTGAAAATGATGATGGCAGCATATGTACAAATGTGCTTGACACAAGATGACTGTATGGATTGGGATAAGAGATATAAGAGCCACCAATAAAAGTATTTAATAAAAAAAAGAAAAAACTTAAGGTTATCTTGTTACATATTAAGAGAGTATTTAATAAAATCTATTGTATATTTCTTATGAAAAGAAAAAGTAAGGCAGAATAGAATGAAGTTATGATAATTAAAATGACTGAAGAAGATTGCAAATTAGCACTCCAGACTCTGTGTGTCTGTCAGAAAAAAGAACTTCTGAAGAATAAGTAGGCAAGTAAGCAGTGGGTAGGTTTGAGTTTTCACATGAGATTTATGATAAAAATATTATAATGAATGCTCTCTCACTACCTGGTTATATGCCTTATCCAGAAGAATTAATCTATCCTAGTGTAAATAGAGAGAGATAAATTATTATTATTATTTTAATGTGTGGATATTTTGTACACATAAAGATGAGAGATAAAATGGGGGAAAATGTGTTTAAGAAATTGATCAAGGAGTCAAAGTCTATGGATCACAAATTTAAGTTAATAAGGATAAAGGGAATTTCATTTATTTTAAAATATTTACATCAAGCTTACTGGGTACCTCGGTAATAGACTAAGGACTTTGTAAAAGATTAATTCAATTGAGCAAAAACAGAAACAATATTGGTAACCAACTCAAAGAATGAAACACTGTTTGATGTACTTGCTCCAGTTTTATTCTTTAACAACCTCCTTAGAAATGCCACATGAGCTCATATAAGTAGGGATACTTACCTTAAAACACTTTTCTGGCTCAAGTTTTATGTATTTTGATATGAGAAAGAATTAACCTAGCTGAAAAATCCCAATTATTGAAAAATAATCCCATTTGGACTTTATTAAATACATAGGCCTTTACATCTTTTCTCATCCTGATAGGAAAACCAAAATCAGACATTAGTGGTAGAAATATTAAGCCTGATGGAATTTGCAACCATTTTTTAAACCTTGCCAATTCCATTCTTTAAGTACAAGCAAAAATGTCTTAAATTTCAGAATTCTTAGTTTCTATGACCAGTTTTATCTGATCTCATGCTCATGAGATTTCTAGTTTGTTTATCTTTAACATTTTGAGTCAGAGAAAAAAACAGGAAATTAGATGAGTCTCTATGAGTATGAAGATGTCTCTTCTGCTACTTAACGTTTTCGTGTGTTTGTTTAATTCTGGTCTCTAGTCTTCAGACCGGGTCCTGGAGAAGAACTTCATGCTTGCTCAGCAAAACAAGGAAGGCCATCAAATGGATTGACACAGTGCCTGCAACAATGAGCTCAAACATCACAATTTCCAGGATGGCGCAAGGCAGCACTGTGCTTTGTTCTATTTATTGTTCATAGGCTCACTATGAGTTGGAACTGACTCTATGGTACCTAACAATATAACCTGTGAAGTAGTTTTGTCTGTTCATTTTGAAGTAATTAACGAATAATATTGAGATATAGATTTGGTTGATTTTGAACTCGATTTGAAGCTTCTGTTCTTTATATATTGCTTTTATGCTACTGGTAGGCTGTTCTGTTATTGCCTAAGACTACAGAGTGTCTGATATTTGCTCTTGAAATTTTCATTCCTTCTTTCCTTTCTATGAAGAACAATGAAATCCTTCTTGCAAAAGCACACCAAATATAATCAACATCTCAGATGTTATTTGTTCAGTTGTCATATTTAAGTACAGAATGTAGCCACATTCTGAATCCAATACTGTTTTGTTTTGTATTTGTTCTTTCTTTTCTTTCCCCATTCTGTTTGTCTCTGGGAGCTTTATATAAATTCTCTGTCCCAAGGTGGTATATATTTTAGAGTCTAACCATTTTCCAATTTTGAACTGGCATTATTGGAACACACATAACTAAAATGTTGACAAACTCAATCTGATGGATCATGTTTACAAACATGATGTTATTCTCCTAAAATAGTCATAGTTCTGTCATTCTGACTTACAAGGAGATGTGTGAATAATCCGATTGAATTGAACACAACTTGTGAGAAACTTTTTAATCTATTAAATTTTGTTAAGAGATTGAAAAAGAAATTGCATCACTTGCTAGATTTTTTTACTTATACCAATAAACCAGAGCATAAACTGGATCTAACTTCCTAAGTGAACTGGATTGTACCTCAGATGCACTTGTAACCTGAGGACTTAAGCCTTAAAATACATGGAGTCTGTGAAAGCAGAATACAGCTGTACCAAGAGTGATATACACTGTTGTTCGGCGGACAAACAAGGCCTCATTACATCAATGCTCTCTTTGCTATAGTAAAATGTGTATGATTCTGGCAATCCTGGGAAGGGCATTCTGCTATATGTTGCTTATTCCTGTTCATATTGGGGTTTATCTCAGAGGTGAGTTGCCATTGGGTTCATCCTCTTGAAGTTTTGTCATTTGTTTTTCTGGTTTTTGGTAAATGAAACCCAGGGATGCTGAGCCTATAGGGAATGGAAATAGAACAAGGGTTTCAGGGGAAGTGGGGACATAGTGGGTTGGGGGAGCAGTGAGATGATGTCCAGGCATCCAGGAAAGAAACATATTCTTGGAGATTAATTAAAAGAAGCAAATGTACAATTCTGTTTGACATGATTGAACTATGGAATGATATGACATAAGTATCAGCTCCCAAGTTACAGCAAATTAAACAAACAAACAAAAAAAGCATAGGTCCAGGATTGGGATTTGGACCAGCATTAAATCCTAGCTCCAATTTAAGAGAAATTAGCTCTTACATCATGGACTTGCTCTGTACTTACCCTCAGGAAGAGAACACAGAAGATATGGGTGCTAGAGCAAAAGGTGGCAGTGATTTCAGATGGTGCCTGGCTATTAGATAAAATTGCATATGGGGTCTTAAAGGCTAGTCCCCAAACAGCCATGTAAGAGGGATCCCACCTAAGTTCACATTCAAGAAGTACACCATCATCAGTGACCAAAGAATTGGAATCCATATAATATGAAGTTGAAGAAGGGATCAGTATCAAAGCCTATACACTGTGAGAATCCAGTTTGCAGAAGGTGGTGGACGGCAGTGGGAGCCCAAGATTCATTTGTGGATCTACCTAGGAAATAAGCCTCCAGAAAACTCCCCTATCTAAAAATAAGGGATGGAAGGGAGGAAAGGGGTCAGCAAACATAATGTTTGGGAAAGAGAGAGATAGAAGATGAAAGACATAAATTTCATGTGAAGAGTGAAAACTTTGTCAGTAGATCCCCCTATGATGCAGGCTTGACCTGCTCTGGTTTTCAAAAATTTCTGTATTTTGGGTTTGTATTGTGTTGTTTGTTTTTTGTTCATGCATAGTAGAGTGTCTCAGAGGTGTTCTGTCAATGGAGGTCACCCTCATGAAGCTGTGCTCTATGCTTTTCCATTTTTTGATATATGAACCCCAGGATTAATGAATTTATAGTGACAGCAAGTAGAATAAGGGGTTCCTGGGTAAGGGAGATAGAGTGGTAGTGGTGGTGGTGGTGGTGTTAAAAAGGAGACAAAGTCAAGGAGTCCATGTAGAAAAAGAATGGCTGGAAACTGATTCTGGTAGCAATTGTACAATTCTACATGATGTGATGGAAATATGGAATGATATGTTATATGCAATGTGTATTAAATCCCAAATAATACAAAAGATAAAAGAAAAGAAAAAAAATTTGTTCCTTCAAAGATTCATTTATTTCTACTGAATAACCATTAGACTCTAAAAGTCCCCTTTCCTGGGAGCAATTAAATTTTCATTATTGGTTTCCATTTGCATTCAGTTATATAAACCCAGTTCCTCAACATGAGCCTGTTGGATTCTTCTCCTCCCCCTATATTTTTATACATAATGATTTTAAACTTATTCCCTCAGAAATTGATTGAATAGATTTGGGATGACAATTGATGTCCATTATACTCCCTATTTCATAAGATGTGTATATTTTAAACTAGAAACATGTGATCTACCATTAAAAACCTTGAATAAGATTTAGAAAAAGATGTATTTAATGAAATGTCAGTATTTTAATTTCAAATATATAACTTCAAAATTTATAGGAAAATATCAATATCTTTTGTTCTCTATTGAAATGAGGATGCCTCTAAAGTTTTATATATATATATATAACCCATAGACATTGAATGGATTTGGGATTGCATTTATTCTAGCCACAATCTAAGAACAATTAGTTCTCATTATGTCTTAAGAAATAATCAATATATTAAGGTAGCAGATGGACACTGGACCTCTACTCAAGTACTCCCACAATGCAAGAGCACTTTGGGCTTGAAGATAAACAAGCGGCCATCTAGCTGAGAAGCAACAAAGCCCACATGGACCAAGAACACCAACCCATGTGATCATGAGGTGCTGATGGGATCAGGTATCTGGCATCAGAAGCCCCCAAACAAACATTTCCATGAGAACAAGGGGGGCTCAGAATGAAGACCCAAAGCCCATCTTTAGACACTGGACATCCCCTCACCAAAGGGTCACGAGTAGGGGATGAGCTAGTCAGGGTACAATATAACACTAACGAAACACACAGCATTCCTCTAGTTCTTTAATGCTTCCTCTCTATCCTGCCACCCCACCCCCTATACCATGACCCCAGTTCTATCTTACAAATCTGGCTATACTGGAGCATGTACACTGGTATAGATAAGAGCTCTTGACACATAGAATCTAGGACAGATAAACCCCTGAGGACAATAATGAGAGTAGTGATACCATGAGGGAAGGGGGAAGGTGGGGTGTGAAGTGGGAGAAAGGGCGAACCAATTGCAATGATTGACATACAACTCCTTCCCTCCAGGGGGATGAACAACAGAAGCATGGGAGACAGTGGACAGTGTAAAATCTGAAAATAAAAAGTAATTATTTATAAATTATCAAGGGTTCATGGTGGGGGTGTGGCGGGGGGAGGAAGGGAGGGAATAAAAGAGGAGCTGATACCAAATGCTCAAGTAGAAAGAAAATGTTTTGGAAATGATGATGGCAACATATGTACTAATGTGCTTGATACAATTGATGTATGGATTGTTACGAGATCTGGAAGAGCCCCCAATAAAATGATTTAAAAAAATTTTTTTAAAGAACTAATTGACACATGTCCTCATGAAAAAAATCACTGAAAAAATATGAGTGATATAGCAAAGTGTGGTAAAGAAGCCACATGGTGCCCATCTATGCAGCCATGTGATGAGGCTTCCACTAAGTTCACATGCAAGAGCGCACAAGCCTGTGTGATCCAATGTTTGTACATAATACAATCCAACATAGGGAGTGGTATCAGAGCTTAAATTCTGAACACTCAGTTTTCAGAAGGCGATGGATGACAGAAGAAGCCCATAACCCATTTAGAATGTTCCCACATGGATTAAGCCTCCTGTCTGAGCATAGTCCAGTGGTGTGAATAGCCTTGATATCAGAGAGAGAGAGAGAGAACAATGTAAACGTCAATTATGGAAGATGTAGTCAGTAGTCAGGTTAAAATGTAACACCTTATCTTTTATTTCCCATTTGACACATTTTAAAGTTTTGCTAGCTTTTAATATTTCCAGCTTTCTTTTCTTTTTAGTTGAGGTTTTTCTGTTTTGTTTTGTCATTGTTCTTGATTTTGGGTGGGGAAAGGGAGATTGCGTTTTGTATGATTTTCTGTGTAAGAAGTCTAGGATAGATAACTCTAAAGAGATAGTGACTAGATTCATAATCACCTAGTGGCATTCCAAGGGATGTTAGGGGGAAATGGGGAGCTAACAATGAGTATATGGAAAAAAATGTTCTGAAATTGATTGTGTTGATGACTGCCAATTCTTAATATGATTAAATAATTAAATTGTATTATATGTGAATTATGTGCCAATAAAACTATTAAAAAGAAACAGCCATTATCTTTTTGTTGTTGTATTTTTTTTCATTTACATTTGTTTAATGCTAAAGATAACCACCAAACAAAAATTTACTTTTTATTCCTCTAACACTAACATTTTTCTTTTTTTAACTATTGAAGTTTTATTGATATATCTTACACAATCCGATATATCCATTCACACACAATTCTGTTATTCAGTCCCTTCAAGAAAAGTTAGACAATCATCGATGCAATCAGCTCCCCATCACTGCCCCCTCCCATTCTCTTCCCGTACGCTCAGGGAACCTTTAGTCCTGTTACTGTTTCTGAAGGGTTATCTATCTTAACTTTCATGTACCAAACATTATTACATTGACAAATGTGCATGAATGAATCTAACATGATTAATAAGGGAAAATAAATAAATACCTTACTAGTAAGGTGAGGAAATATTGAGGAAATACAGGATATTTATGTCATATCACACCCTGAATTTATCATCCATTATTTATGGCCCTTCTGAAAGGGACTGTCCAATTACTTTGCAGATGAACTTTGGGTCTTTATTGCCTCCATGCCCCTTCACATCAAGTTGGTTGCATTTTTTTGAGCATCTGATACCTCTTCCCATCGACACTTCATGATTACACGCAGGCTGGTATGCTTCATCCATGTGGACTTTGTTGCATTCCTACTAGATGGCTGCTTGCTTGCCTTCTGATAGCTGAGCACATCAGCTTTCTACACCACATTTGCTTATGCACCCATTTTTTCTTCAGTGATCATGACAGGAAGGTAAGTATCACCAACCGTTCTTGTACTGAGGCAAGATTTAGGTAGAAGCCCAAAGTCCATCTGCTTCCTTATTACATATGTATATATATATTTACTCTGATCCAACAGTTATGTTTTACCTATCATTCCTATTTAAATAATTCCTCTCAGATACAATTTAATTGTTCAAAGACATCGAGAGAAGCTTCACACTCTTCACCATCAAATTTAGAACACTTACTATTCTCTTGTACCCCTCTTGGCTCCCCGCTCTCCTCCCTACCTCCTCACATGCCCGCCAGGAACCATCAACTCAGATGCTCTCTCCATAAGTTTGCCTGTCCTGAATTTCATGTATATATAAACACCAATATTGGTGTTTTTTTATATTTATATATATAAATAGTCCCAATTATAATAAAAATAATGACATAGAGCAAATAAATACTTCTTTGTAAAGAAAGAAAAGGGCATGTTAAAAATCATCAGTCCATTCTCCATTTCTTTCAGGCTTCCACCCTCTTGGATTCCACTTACCTAACAATGTAAATAAAATAATAAAAGAGAGAGAAAGAGAGACAGAGAAAGGAAGGAAGAAGGAAGGGAGGAAGGGAAGAACGGTTTCAAACTAGAGCAAGTTTGCAGAGTTCCTCAACATAATGCTGCACACCATATCCGCCATCCATTCCCGATGGTCCCTTTGAGAATATTTGACCATCTACCCTGCAAATGGGTCCCAGTCTCCCCCATCCCTACCCCTCCACCAACATATGCTTGCATGTTTTCAGATCTCTTGTATCTCATCTTATCGACACCCTGGGGTCACCCAAGCTGATGTGCTTCTTCTTTGTGGGACCAGCTGATTCCTTACTATATGGCCACTTATTTGAGCTCTAGGTTTCAAGGCCCCAGACATCTTACTACTTAATAGTCAGGCACCTTCAGCCTCCCTAACCACCCTTGCTCATACACACCTTTTGTCTTCAGCAATTGTGTCTGAAAGGCAAGCATCATGTAAGTCCACATTACTACTCCAGCAATCAGGGATGGAACAGACTAATGCCACCCCCCCTCCCAAGTATGCCTACAGTCTTTCAGTATGGCCCCCTTGTGAGTAATCCACAACCAGTTCAGAGGGGGTGCCAAGTGCTTCCCCCAAGATCGAAGAATATAAACTGAATTCTTCGGAAATTGTGTGGTTTCCTCCACAGCACTTGTCTGTTGTGCTCCCATCTTTGTTTGACCCCCAGGTGGGTGGTCAGACCAGTCACCCTCCATGAAAAGTATCTTCATAGCTGTCCTCTCCAGCATTGTCATCAAGAGAGAGAATGTCATGTCTCTAGCTGAAGTTGGCCTTGCAGTCGTCTCTGGGAATGAGCTGCTCTGAGTAGGAACATTGCCCTCATGGGTTGGCACTCCAGAATGAGGTCTACTCTCCGTCTTCCTTTCCTATGGAAATATAAATAAGTCGCTTCCCTTGGGTGGGTTAGTGCCCTGACCCCCCACCATTCCCATTGTTATTCTTCCCCCATGCCTCTGTGAGCCTTAAAAGCATATGAGAGAGGGGAAAGAGATGCCTTTCAGCACAAATGCTATCTCAGTCTCATGTCAATGACATGTGGTTCATTGGCACTGGCCTGGCTCTTACCAGAATATCTGGTCCTCAGCCTGGGGATTGTGTGTTGCATGTGTTTTCCCATATGACCATTCTACCCTTGCACTTACCTCAGTGGACTCATGTTGCACTTGACATTTTGTGCTTGGATAACTTCACTCAGCATAATATTCTCCAAATCTTTCTATAGGATGAGGTATTTCATGGTTTCATCACTGTTTTTAGGGATGTGTAGTACTTCATTGTGTGTATGTAATAGGTTTTTTTTGTTTGTTTGTTTTTGACCCATTTTGTTCTATTGATGGAAACGTAGACTCTTTCCAATTTTAACATTTTTCTTATTCATTATGGACTAGGTAGGGTTTACATTTCAAACCATTAACTCTGCAATTAAGAGCTCAAACCAACACACACACACACACACACACACACACAGAATCAAAAAGTTCATGAACAAAAATCAATTATCTTTATTTTTTGCCAGAGGAATTTTGAAGACTTCAAATGTGTGTGTGTGTGTGTGTGTGTGTGTGTGTGTGTACATACAATCCTTAGCAACAAGGTCAGAGACATAATGCCATACCACTCATTATAAGTGTTTCAAGAAGGATAAGGCTACAGAAGATGTGGATAAAACCAGAAAGACGTAGAATAAATGGTTATTAATTGAGGAATAATTATGTTTTCCAAATTTGAAACTGTTTTTTTATTTTTGTAACATTCTACAGGAAGATGTAGAATAGATGATGGTTATTCTGGGATCAATTATCTCCCCATTTTTACAATTGTTTTCTAATATATACAAAGTTCTAAATCTTGTGGCACTTTCTGCTTCAGAACATTCTCAGCTCAGTGAAATTCATAGGGCTGGTAATGTAGTAGATGGAAGAAGAGAGGAAAAAACATCATATTTGTTTTGTTTTGTTTTAGTACAATAAAATCAACATGTGCACCTAACTAATAAAAACTTCAGTTGCATGTCTCCCAAGAGTCACCTGAAAGCAGTGGACATTTCAAAAAGAGAAAAGGGGGTAGTGACAGAAAATAGTTTGCTTCTGTGATTGCCTTTTGTCGCTTACATTACAGGATGAGATCCAGCAGGCCGACATCCAGATTCCAGTTCTTTGGGGAATCTGACACTTAGAACATGCTCTAGTGTTCGATGTTAATACAACTGGCCTTTCCACTACTCCTTTTTTCTTAACCTAACACTCTATCCCTAAGTGATCAATGATATTCAGCTTTGGAATTTCTATTCCCACACCATCTCTGCGTGTAAATACAAATGTCTTTCCTTAGTATTTTAGAACGAATGTACTTTACAGAAAGTCCCTCTGTTCTGAGGTTATTCACACCTGGAATGAAGTTCTGACATCCAAAGAGGGGCACTAACTTCTCCAGTCATAAAAACCTAGATTTCAATATCCACTCCTAATAATGTTCAGCTTCCTTTCTTCCTTCATTCCTTCTTTTCTTTCTTTTCTCCCTCCCTGCTTCCCTGCTTCCTTCCTTTTCTTCTTCCTTCCCTCTTTGCTTCTTTTCATCCTTGCCTTTCTTTCCTTCTCCCGTCTTTTCTTTATTTTTGATTAAGTGCAGTATCACGGACATTTCTGCATTCTTGCAAGCTATTTCAACAGGGAATAAACTCTTACTGAACTAAAGATTGGCCTCTCTGTATTTACCCTTGGGAAAATTAAGTAAAATTAGAAGTGCTTTCAGAAAACCTTTGCAAGAGAAACATTGCCCTCTATCAATAGTATTTGTCATGGGTATTTCAACAGGCAAAGTACCTAGTAAATGTCGATGAAATCAGGTATCAGGCATCAAAGAACAGAAAATCATATCGTTGTGAATGACGAGGTGTGCAGAGTGGGCACCCAAAGTTCATCTGTAGGCAACTGGACATCTCCTTACAGAAGAGTCGCGGGAGAAGATGAGCCAGTCAGGGTGCAGTGTAGCAATGATATAACATACAAGTGTCCTATATTTCCTAAATGCTTCCTCCCTGCCCCATTTACCCCCCACCAACTCTCATGATCCCAATTGTACCTTACAAATCCAGCTAGACCAGAGGATGTACACTGGTACAGATAGGAACTGGAAACACAGGGATACAGGACAGACAAACCCTTCAGAACCAGTGGTGAGAGTGGCGATACCGGGAGGGTAGAAGGAAGGTGAGGGAGAAAGGGGGAACAGATTACAAGGATCTACACATAACCTTCTCCCTGGGGGACAGACAGCAGAGAAGTGGGCTAAGGGAGACATCGGACATGGTAAGACATGGCAAAATAATGATAATTTATCAAGAGTTCATGAGGGAGGTGGAGAGGGAGGGGTAAAAATGAAGAGCTGATACCAAGGGCTCAAGTAGAAAGCAAACATTTTGAGAATGATTATGGCAACAAATGTACAAATGTGCTTGACACAATGGATGGATGTATGGATTGTGATAAGAGTTGTACAAGCCCCCAATAAAATTATTTTTAAAAAATGATGTTGGCAACATATGTGCAAATATGCTTGATACAATTGATGTATGGAATGTTATAAGAGCTGTATGAGGCCCCAAGAAATTTATTTTTTAAATACCTAGTAAAATTAACTTGCAAAACATCTGTCTTAATATTTTGGACAATGTACATCTTATATCTCTCAAGGTGAAGTTGAATGAGAGATATTTTGCTAAATTGTTCAAACAAAAACAAAAAAAATGTGAAGGCAGACATATTCCAGATTACTCTGGAATTATGTCAAATAAAAATAAAGCATGCTTAATAATAGCTTGGTAAATATTCAAAACATGTCATTTGATTAATCTAGTTATATAAAGAATAAAGCTTTTTTGAGAGAAAAAATATGGAAACTGAAATAAAGAAACAAACATATAAATCCTCTAGCAATATGTAATTGCTTTGCTGAAACATATTGAATATACCTATGTGTCTTATACACTTATGTCCACAATCCCTTAATAGTTCAGTATTAATATTATCATTATCACCTTTGAATTTATGGGCAAAGCCCATGGTGATTAAGGAGCATAATTTCCTTGATTGGTACATTATTTAGGATCAAGTAAAAAAATACAGTAACAGAAAAATATAAATATGTCATAATAGCTTTCTGATGCTAATAAAAAGTAAACATATTTTTGTTCTTAAACATCCTAAAAGAGCCACCAGTCTAAGACCATATCAGCAAAGTCACATATACTAAGTTTGGGAGCTAAGAAATACATTTTCTAAATCCATCCCCATTTAACAGTTACTTAAAAGTTGTGTAACCTCAGGAAAAGTAAACTTCTCTGAGTTTTAGTTTTGAATTACAGAGAAGATACAGAGTGTAAATATTAACTTCAGAGCTTTTGCTTAAAGAACAAACTTTTAGGTCATACACAACAACAACAAAAAAGAATGGAATATCTTTTATCAAAATGATCTCATTGATCTCATTGAATACTACCTCATTTTTTTAACATATTGTGAATGTTTCCCAAGTAGCCATAGATATTATGCCCAATTACCCAACACAAGCTTAATGAAAAGTCTCATCAGTTTTTGTAATAAAACTTTTTTTTAAAGAGTGATTTCATATTAGATATTTTTCACAGAGAGATCCTATGCTAGGCTAAAGATTTGAGGTGAATCCTCCTTGTCTTGGTAATTAATTTAATATTAAAGATATTGATGTCATTTCTTTAACTCCATGGGAAACAGAATAATTCAGAAGTATCACCATCTCCAAGCACTTGACTCCATTTTTCCTTTCACTACAAGAGAAAAGAGAGAAACAAACTTATGTGCAGCAGTTTATAGATATATAATAAATAGGTAACTCTGTGTGTCAAGAGACAGATGGTATTGCTGTTGTATTTATTGAGTACCCTCAATCTTTCAGACTCATATAGACTCTATGGAAAACAGATCAAATCAATACTTGATTCTGTGCCATACACAC
>NW_022111368.1:333984-337473 GCF_000313985.2 Echinops telfairi
AAAAAAAAAAAAGCTGTGCTTATCCTGGGCTTCTTTCCTCTCCATATAAAGTTGATCATTAGTTTTTCCATTTATTTAAAGAATGAAGTTGGAATCTGATCAGGATTGCATTGAATATGTAGATTGCTTCAGGAAGTATTGACATTTTCACAATATTGAGTCTTCCTATCCATGAACACTGATATTCTTCCATTTATGTAGGTCTCATTTGGTTTCTTGCAATAATTTTCTTTGTCTATGTTTTTTTTTTATTGCTCCTTTGGTTACATTTAGTTATAGTTATGTCAACTTGTGTGTGGCTGTTGTTAGCAGTATTGTTTTCTTGATGTCTTGTTTGGATCTCTCATCAATAAAAGTCCAATTGATTTTGGCTGGCTAATTTTGTATCCTGCTACATTACTAAATTTCTTCATGGTTTCCAACAATTCTATTCTGGAGATGTTGGGGTTCTCTATGTATAAAATCATATTGTCTGCAAACAGTGAGTGTTTCCCTTCTTTGTTGAGTTGTCCTGTGGCTCTAGCTAGGAATTCTAACACAATGTTGAATAAGAGAAGCAATAAGGGACATCCTTGTGCAGTTCCTGTTTTGATGGGGAGTTTATTCATGCTGTCACTTCCCCTGAAGATCTGCATTGTTTTGGCCACTGTTTTCAGTGTGTTGACTTTTGGATGGTGCTATACTTTGTGGTGGCCTTATGTTTATGTGCTGCAGTTGTTGATTTTCTGACAATAGAGATGCAGTTAATATTTTTTGTAATGCTGGTTTTGTTTTTATTACTATCTTTAAATTTCCTTGTTTGAGAATATTTTCCCCCCTCTCCTTTCTATTTGCTGGATAATTTTGCTGGATATAGGATTCTTGATTAGCAAATTTGTCTTTCAAATGTTGGAATATGTTGCCCCGTTTTCTTCTTTCCTGTGCAGAGAGGTCTGAGTTTTTTCTCATCTGTTTCTCTTTGTAGGTAACTGTCTTTTCCTTTCTAGCTCTTCTCAAGAGTCTCTCCTCTTGAGGTTGGTTAATTTGACTACTATATGTCTTGATGTTTGTCTATATATTGGTGGGAGGTGGTGGGGTGGGAATTAACCTATTCTCTTTGCTTCCTGAATGGTTATCATCTCCTTCTTTGTGATATTGGGGAAATTTTCTCCCATATAGTCCCTTACTATTTTATCTGTAGACTTGTCTGTTTCTTCCTGTAACAATATTCCAATGAGACGTATATTATTTTTCTTCATGATATCCTAAGTCATACTCAGGCTTTCTTCTGATTCTTTTTTGTTGTTGTTCATTTGATTTCTTCTTTTGCTAAAGTTTCCATGGTTATCTCCGAGTTTATTGATTTTCCTTTTCATCAAGTCTACTTTGGTTCTTTTACCATGTTTTATTTTGTTTTCTACTATCTCATTTTTTCAGTTTCTGGGTTTCTTTTGGTGTGAGATTCTTAGTATTTCAATTTCTTCCTTTGTTTTCAAGATTGCTCTCCATCTCTTGTTTGGTCCTAAACATTCTCCTGTGTTCTCTTCTGGCATATCAAAGGCTTCGTAACTGTGCATTCCCTTGGGCTTGGCTAAGCTTCAGTTGATGATTATTGTTTATCGTGATTTTTTGTGTGGTTATTATTGTTGGCTCTTGTTTGCATGCTATAGTGGTCCAGCAGTACGTGGTGTGTAGGGTTCTGGGCTGTCTATGGGGAATGTTGGCTTCTTGGGTTAGAGAAGGAAGATCAGATACGAGCTAGAAATCATATTTTGTTGAGATGAGGAAGTGATAGAGTTGGATGTGTAACTCAAATAGAAGATTGGGGCTCAAGAGTAGGGTTGAAGTAATGATCTTAATCACAGGTAGACTTCTGGTGAAATACAGTGATTTTTGATCGATTGAAAGAGGCACTTTTAAGAGGTGTATTTAGTCCTTCTTAGTTTATGTAACAATGTGCCTCACTGAGAAAGGGGAATGTGGTCTTGAGGTAGTGGTGGTTGGGGTAGGTGGATAGATAATGAATAATCTACCAGAGTCACCTATAAACCAACTATATGATAGAGGGAGAGTGCAGAAGAATTTTTCTGTATTTATAAAAAGGCCCTTTAGTTTGACAGCACACTGCTTTCCTGATCTAAGGGAAGTGGATGTCCAAGAGAGATAGTGCAGTGGTATCAAGCTTCAATGCCACACCATGCTCTTCACATTCCATGCCAAGATCCCAGGCTGGAAATAGGTTATAGAAATGGAGGGTTGAGGTGAAGGGGGCTTCTAATTAGTGGGAAGCTCAGGTTGAGATAGTGGAGGATCGTCACCAAGACTCGCAGGTATACCAAGTTCCAAGTTCTCAAGCTGAAGAAAACAGTTTGGTTTAAGAAAAACTAAAAGAGGAAAAATCAAAAATAGTCCTGCAGCACCCAAAGTTCAGGCCACACATCTGTGTTACCAAAGACCCCTGCCTGTTAGGTTATTGGTGGGACTAGTTGCATTGACCGGGAGTTTCTATCTGGTTTCCAACAGAGCTAAAATCTTAGAAGGAGGAAAAGGGTGGGCCGGGTGATAATTTAGAGATATGGGGATTCTGCCCTGAAAGTTCTGGTTTCCAAGTAGGCTTCTCTGGGGTCAGAGAGGGGATGGGGGTGGGTCACCAGGTGAGAGGGAAGTTCTAAGTGGGCAGCAGTTGCAAGGGAGAGAGTCTTTCATACTGGGGGATCACTGAGCTGGTGGAGAAGGGACCACAAGGGCTTGCTGCTGTGCCAATTTCTGTGTTACCCCTGAGTGAAAAAGGGTCAACTAAAAGGCAAAATATTCCTGGAGTACCAAAAATTCAGGTTGAGTTTCTGATTTCCCACAAGTCAAGTTTCTACCTGTTGGTTTCTGTCTTGGGCAGGGAAAGTTCTAGGAAGGAAAAGCTATATGGCTACATCTTCCTGGGATTCTTTATTGTTTTTAAATTGTAAGAATAAATCATTATATCATCCAATTATATCACCTGATTTATATCATACAGTGGGTCATGTAAACTTTTTCTTCAGGAAAAAAATGGATAAAAATCTATTTAAATGGAATATTCATCATCATTGATTTCACATGTCACAGATGAGAATGGAATTATCATGTGTCTACTTTTTTGTGTTATTGCATTCATTTGAAAAATACAAAAATAAAGCTAAATAGAATCTGTGTACAAACTAATATAATAAACATTCTGCTACTTCATAAGAAATCAAACATTTTTTGGTCATTGTAAGTTGAAATCAATTCAACAGCCATGTGTTTTTGTTACTAGTACTAATATAAAAATTAAAGATTAATTATGAGTACATGAATGTAAACACGGCTGAAAGATATTATAAAATATTAAGAAATTTTTCTTCACTTTTATATTTTCCAAAAACATGAAAAGTATGGTTTACTGATTATGAATCCAGGATGTAAATGTCATAAAACATTTGCTTGTTAATTTGCTTGTAAATTTCAAAGATGCATCTTGTAAGTGTTATATGC
>NW_022111368.1:338889-341468 GCF_000313985.2 Echinops telfairi
CCCTCCATCAAGTTCTGATTACTGTCAACAAGAGGTTAGCAATTGAGAAAGAGAGTAAAGTTTGCAGAATAATGCCATTTGACAAGTCTCCGCAGCTGGCAAACACAGGTAAGAGATGAAAAGGTAGCACTTAATGTAACTCTCACTTCACAGGAAGGCATACACTCTACTGTGAAACATTTCAACAACTGCGTATGACTTATTTTAGATTTTTCTCTTTTCTCCTAAATGTAATTAAATCCAAGGAGGTCATGCTTTACTGTACAAGTAGATAGATAGTGGAATTCAGTGAACATTCTTTAACTATTCACATTAAACTGAATTTTCACCTTTTGAAAATAAAAGCACTTGGTCGAGCTTCCAGGTTTGAGGATAACATCTCTACTGATACATCTAATTTCAATCACCTCTACTTTCCCCATAGTTCATATATGCACTTCTAGCATGTGAAACCTAAACAAAAACTTTTAGTAATAACAGTCCCCATCTACCCCCCCAAAAAAGTTTTCTGGTTTTCAATCATTATCCTTTTAATAAGGCTGGAGTGTTCCTTTGCATTTAAATCTCTCTCTGGAAGGAGAATCTGTAATGGAACATAAGAACTCCATTTGCTTTTATATGAGAGCTCACAGTCTTTTTTTTTTCCTTTTTGCATAGAATATAGATGAATCAGAATGAGTCTATAACAAAACCCAGAAATTCCCTTAACCACATATATAGAGACTGCTTCAAAGCTATATACATTTAACATCCAGGGAGGTGTGAAATGTAAGGTTGTACATCTATCTTAAGAGTTTCATGGTGGTACAGCTAGTCTCTAGAAAAATAGTTCTCTGACCAGTATATTGTCTTGATAATAAATTTTCCCAAATTAATGAAACTCCCTGCAAATGGATCCTTTTTGGTTCTATAAATTTGGCACATTGACTTTTTTTTTAAAATAAAAGATGTTGGGAAGGAGAAAATTATTTTAAAATAAGGTGCAAAGTTAAAATGAGGCAAGAATAAAAAATACTAAATAAAATACTATTTCTTTTTCATGGACTTTACTGAAAAGCAAAAGTTACAATCCCAGCTAGAGGTGCCTGTTGATCAGCTTACAAAATGCCACACCACCTTGTAACATTAAGGACCACAGGCATAGGCAGATAGCCCCAGGAGAGCCATAAGTCAGCATCCACCAAACAGCATCTTGCTTCTTTGTGTTAAAGCAATTATTGGAGACATTGGGTGGTACAAATTGATGGTATGCTTGGATACTAAGTGAAAGGCTGGAGTTCCAAATCTATTTGGAAGTACCTTGGAAAAACAGACTTGGACTTCCACTTTTGAAAAATCAACCATTGAAAACTTTATTGAGCACAATTTTACTCTCATGTCTCTAGAGGTTCAGCATGTGTCAGAATCACCTAAACCTCAATAGATTTACTCATTTAAAGGATCTATGTTGGTCCACGATTTGATATCTTTTGTATTATATGTTTGACCGTGGAGTTTTCAGTTAGCATTCACATATGACTTCTTTCTTCACGTATACAGTAGTAGAACAAGAATGTGTGGATATTGAAGGTGAACTCAGCTTACCCAAGTTTGATATATTTCGAGATGCAAAATAAATGTAAAGCTATTTGCTAATCATAGTGCAGAGTTGGGGGAGAAATGAAGATTTTTGTCAAAGCATTCTGGAAAATGAGCTGCAAATATTCTGGTAGGCTTTATACCCACTGCAATATTCTGATGGGGTAGGTGTGCAGTGAATTTTGACAGGCTGCATTCATAATGCAAGACAATAGTTTCAGTATTTTAAACATGGTACATATCAAAATCTTAAATGTAAAATTCAATACTAGGAAGCACTGGCTAGTACTAAATATGCTATTAATATTGGCCTTTTTGTATATCCGATTTTATGCACTTAAAAAAAATAGACCTCTACCTCATGGAAGTGCTTCAAACACTACTTGGGAGGGATAGGACAAAGGCTTTGATCTCTCAGGACAGCCAGTCTATGCAAAACACATCTGCCCACATTATGAGTTTAACAAATGTTTTAAACTGCAGTGTGAAGGTTATTGGTTTGGGAAAGTTCCAAATAGATCTCTGCTAGTAAATTCCCAGCATTAACTTTCTGTGCCTCAGAGTCTGATAGTCTGCATATCCCTAGAAGCTGTGCACAAGAGATTGACTATTGCATAGGCACACTGTTTTGTGTTTCAGATGATAAAAGTTTAATGCGACTAGCTATAAAAAGGAATCAAAGCACCCAGCAACTTTGATATAAGCATCATTATACAGACTAGTTTTCTATATGAAGGCATACAGGCTAGATTTACATCTGAAGGCTGAAATTAGATTGGAAATTCAGTGGGGAATATATGGTAACTTTTATATTTTACTGATATATATTTTCTACCAACAGCAGGTATTTTTATTGGCATGGGAGTAGTATTTGAGGACATATTATAGAATATCATGTTAATCTTTTCAGAAAGATTTTCTTTACTGCTAGAGGCTGCCAGTGGGTTTACAATAATATAACCCTAACCCTGGTCCAAAAGGTATATTCATTTAACCATACA
>NW_022111368.1:342025-344168 GCF_000313985.2 Echinops telfairi
GGAAGTCAATCTTGCAAGCTGAAGCAGGGAGCTGCTAAGGCAGCTGCACCCTGGTGCGACCATCACAAAGCAAGAGACCCGAGAACTAGAAAGGTGAGGCTCATCGACCATTTATCCCTCCACCTTTCAATTAGCCCCACATGTGATTATCAGCCAGGTTGGCACAATTAACTCAATAGGTTTAGAAAGCGTTCTTTGAAATGGCTGGTGGTTTTGAACTGCTGACCTTATGGCTAGTAGTCCAATGCATAATCCACTCTGCCACCAGGATCCTTATATATTAAATAGTAAAATATATCTGTTTATGACGAAACACAGTTTTATTGACTCTCAAGTATGGAGAACAAGAAAAATGCTTGACAGGGTCTAGTGGCCATGTCCACATTTTCTCATCTGGAGTCCTATGTTGTCCTTGCATGGTTTCAAGGATAAAGATAGCCTAAGTGTGCAGGGTGCCAGCTAAGTTCATGCCCTTTTTATTGTCTATTAGAACTTTGAACTAACTTTTGTTATGACAAACTAACAAATAAAACAGACTCTACTTTTTAAAGCAATTTGAAAACAGATTTAAATGAAAATTTTTCCTCTAGGCATTAAAAATTCCTGTGCTATGGAGCAAGCCACTGTTATTTCAGTGTTGCTTAAAGGAGCGTGTTTTTTTGTTTGCTTTTTGGCATTTTAAACTTACTTTGCCTTATAGAGCTTTTATCATTTGAATGTATGTAAGTTACAATTACATTGGCATTCATAATAAATATAACACAGTCTATCAAACTGTTAAATATTAAATAACACATCAACACTAGCCTAATGTTGCATTGTTTTTTGTTCATTTTTTTATAAGCTAGTTTACTTTACTCACTTACTCAATAATTAGATTGTATAGAAGTTCTCTTTGACAGATATTTAGAAAGTGGCATTTGCCAACATGCATATGACCTCTGGTGTTGCAACGGTTAATCACTGTCTGCTAATTGAAAGACTGATATTTTGATCCACCAGCTGCTCCACAGGAGGAAAATGTGGCAGTCAAGTTCTATAAAGATTACAACCTTGGAATCCATATGAGACCGTTATATTCTGCCCTATAGGTTCCCTTTAGGTTCCCTGTTGGAACTGTCAGTGAACCCTTAGCTGCTAACTGCAAGATTAGGGTGCCAGTTATTCTATGGGTGACAGATGAGGCTAACTCCTCTCTTAAAGATTTTCAGCCTTAGAAACTCTGTACAGAGTTGCTATGTGTTGGAATCATATTTGGCCTTTTTTATAATTGGGAATTGACTCAATGGCACTAGATTTGTGGTTTTACAATTCAGATGCATATTGTCAATGCTGAGTCAATGCTGACTCACAGCCACCTCTGTCCAACAGAATGAAGCACTGCCCAGTCCTGCACCATCCTCGCAATGGTGCTATGCTTGAGTCCATTTTTGCAGCCTCTCTGTCAGTCCTTCACCTTGAGGCTCTTCTGCTTCACTTCTTTCCATGTTTAATGTCACGATTCAGCCACAGTCCTTCCTGATAACATGGCCAAAATACAGAAGACTAAGTCTTGCCCCCCTCACTTCTAAGAAGTGTTCTGCCCGTTCTTATTCCAACACAGATTTGGTTGTTTGCTGGAAGACCATTGTATAGCCAATATTCTTCTTCAACCACAGGAATCAAAGGCACCATCAAATTTTTGGATCTTCTTTATTTACTGTCCAGCTTTGCCATGCAGGGGAGGTAATTGAACGTATCATGGCTTGGGTCAGGTCTACTTCACAGTGACATACCTAGTCCTCACAGTGACCCTGAAAACCACACTGAAACTTACACCCTTCAATGGCACAGTAATGCACAAACCAACATAGAACAAGAACCTGAAAGATGAGAGGTGATTTCACGTAAAATTATTATGAATTATTCTAATGACCATCAAAGAAAGGCCCTTAGAAACTATGGGAAGAGGGAACAAAAGAAAGGCTGTTTGGAATTCAGGAAGAGTTTAAAAGTGATTTCACTAGAAACAAAAGTATCTTGATTCAGAAACATTTCCTAGAATCATGTTGTTTGAAAATAGAAATAAGGTTTGTATATTACCCTGTTTCCCCGAAAGTAAGACATCCCCTGAAAATAAGACCTACTTACAATTTTGCCTCTC